>NC_142678.1:1719669-2019669 GCF_964200805.1 Pocillopora damicornis
TCACAACTGAGCCGTCTTGTCCGGGGGGGCCGGATATGCCATCTTGACCACTCATTCCCTTCAAGGGAACACAAGAAAATGAAAACAAGATTGCGGGGCTGTCAACAATTTAGAAAGTAAAAGGCTGCAGGGAAATACTGGGCCGCCAGGTTGTAGTGGACGCTATTCAGTTTCGCAAATTACATGCAAAACATTAAATGTGGTAGGCGTTCTGAGCGGAGAATCGGTTTAGACATGCAAACCTGTTACTATAAAAAAAATTATGATTTAATTCCACTTTAAACTGGGAAATGGCTGGGATACTAATATCTTCAATGGTATTTCAATAAATTTATGATGTTTGGGGGCGCTGTTCTTGCCGTAATTTTATAACAATTACATTGTTTCAAAAAAGTGTTTGTGTGAAAGCGAGATCCATCTTTTTACGATATGTGAAATACTAGCGGTATGCATGAATCATGCCGTTACAACTGACCGGAGGACCGGGTAGACCAGGTTTCCCTGATTTTCCATATCTTCCTCGAGCTCCCTGAAAGATTACAAAGTTTCAAACATTTATTCCGCAAGCGTGTTGAATATGAGATGATAGATAGCCAATGAGGCCCTTAGAGAGTGGAGCGCGAGTGGAATAATTGTTTTTATTAAAAACACCCCAAGCTATGGATAAATCTTCCCGACTTTATTTTGTTAGAACAAACGGAATGTTAGAAAGTACAATAGCACTTCTGGTTTAACTCGTTTTCATTCGCGCACGTGTTATAATGACTCATAAGCCATGAAGGCTTAAGTCGATGAAAACTCTTGAATTTCATTATCCGATGATCCAGACTTAGCTTTGACTAATAAAATGAACTCTGGTCGAATATCTAGACCAGGAACCATAACTGAAGAAAATTTAATCATCACTTTAAAAACAAAAGAACAAGGTATCAGTTGTACACGTCACTTACTTTCGTTCCAGGAATTCCAGGATTACCTTCAAGGCCTGTTTCACCTTCTCGACCCTTGAGTGCAGATGACAAAGAAAACGATGAAAAGATCTTAACAACTACCCAGGCTTGTTATCGGGAAGTTAATCCAAATAATAAAAACGGACCTCCGCAACACGTAACATAGTGCTTACGGCCTTCCTAAAGGAAAGGCCCAGAGGGCACAGAAATGCTTACGGTTCAATTACACAAGCATGATACGTACACTGTGGATGAAGATAACCATTCATGTTCGTTAATTAAGTTATAGTTTGATGATTCATTGTCAAACAAGGGTTTGTAGTAAGGGGGCGAGTGAATCCGTAAGGGGTTCGATTGATTTAATATGAAGCACTAGAGTTTGAGCTAGAGAGACGCTTTTACACGAAGTACCTTCAGTGACGTTTTACTGAGAAATCCTTGAAGCAGCACACATACGTATATTGAGAAGAAAAATTGAGTGGTTGCGTAGATTGATAAACTAGAGTAATTATGCAGGGAGTGCCGGACTTACTGTTGCTCCTCGTAATCCTGGCTTTCCCGGCATGCCAGGCGCTCCTCGAAGCCCCTATTTCACAAATGAAACAAGTCAATAGATATTTATACCGCAGAAATTATTTTTTCCCAACTAAAAATATAGATGGAATTTAATAATTGTTTCAGTTTCTTCCCCCTCCATTCCACTAATATATATTATATCTCTAACTCTTTTGATTGTCACAATTGCTTTTTCATGCTCTGGTGAGTTGGTTGTAAAGGTAATTATAACTTGAAACTGATTCATACATAAGTTTATACACGAATTTCAATCAATTTATTACGTACCACACCTCCAGGCTTTCCCAGTTCTCCAGGATCACCCTCGGGACCTTGCGATCCCTGTAAAAAAATTTTTCACTCAATTTAAGCATTGAAAATCCGTAAAATTTTACCGAGCGACAACATAATTTGTTATTTAATTTACTCAAAAGTGATAACTGGGAGTGACAACAATGATTAAGGAAAAAAAAATATTGGAGTTGCAAGAAAATAAACCATCTCTTGGGGGGCTACTTCAATAATAATCCACACCAAGTTTCCCCCACTTAGTTTTTCTCACCCTTACTGTGATGATCACCCAGCTTTACTTCCTAAGTGAACTTTCCTATCAACTTTTTGTTGCTAATCTTTTGTCTCAATTTTCTTCCGACGCAGCACGACAGTTCAGGGAACCATAACCTCTGTTTACATTTTACACATCAGTACGTTTTGATACATTTTTAAATGAAAAACAAGCCGGGAATCTGTGGATAACCGCTGGTCGTTTTCCCTTTCTGTCAGTGTTGCAAATTACATGCTGATAGAGGAAAAGCTGAGCCAGCACGCTTGCGGCAGGTTTCCTACTGACCCCAAGGTTACAGCAAAGTTGACCAAGAATACATGTAAAACACCTTTAGCTTAGCCTTCACACTTGGTACACATCAGAAAGAGCTGAAGTGTTGTAAAGAGTTGAACGCTTTAAATACAACAGCTGAGCCTGACTTTTACTGTTTTCAGGCGCTACTGGGGAATCATCGAGGTGAATCATGAAGATGGCAAAACTTGCGCTTTAAAACAATACCAACAAGCAGATTAACTCACCAGACCACCGCTTTCGCCCTTCGATCCTCGCACACCCACGGGTCCTTTTCTTCCCTAAAAGAAAAAAGAAATACTGGTTGATGTTCAAAAGTTTCTTTAATTTTCACCGCATAGGATGCTTTCCACTTTGCTGCTACAAGCACAACGCCAAATGCAATACTTAAAATCATTCTTTTAATAACATTTCATAACTTCATTTCATAATAACATTTCATATCATTTCATAATTTCATAACATTGTTTTAATAACATTTCTTGGAACTACATTAATAGAATTCAACTTGCCGTTCACCTTCATTCCAGGGGATCCTTTGTTTCCATCTGGTCCGGCTGGTCCAGAAGGTCCCTTGGAGCCAATGAAAAACAAAGTAAGTTCAAGTTTTGAAAAGGTGACAAGGAATGTTGAAGCCTTAACTAATAGATTTGTTCCAATAAAACACGCCGTGTCACTAGCGTCCAAAATCAAAAATCGAACAGTGGCATCCACAATAAAAAATCCGACACGAGTTTCCAAAACTAAAAATTGGACTCTAGTGCCCAAACCGAAAAAAAAAAAAGGAAACTAGTGTTTAAAATCAGAAATCGAAAAACTAGCGGGCAAAATTCAAATATCGCACTCTAGTGTTCAAAACGGAAGATACGTAAAAGAGCCAATTATTACGCCTTCCACCCGAACTTCTTTAGGCACCTTATGGAGGATCGTTTAGTAGAGTCCTCGATATTACAAGGAACTTTTTGCAGGGGACTCTTTAAAGTCGAAAGAACTTCGTAAAATTTTCTAACGTTAAGAACTTCTTCGATATTCTTCGCGGAATCAGGTCAAAATCAAAGTTGAAATACAACTCAGCATTTACCGTCGCTCCTCGAGTTCCAGGCAGACCAGAAGAACCTCTTCGCCCGGTTAGACCCATTTCTCCTTCCTTCCCAGGCTTTCCAGGTGCACCATTTACGCCATCCTTCCCCTGTCAATAGAAAACGCTTAAACATTACAGTTGTCTGTTCTAGAAGTTTCTAAGAAGTTCAAATATCATGTCCATTTCAAAACGTGTCACCTTGGCGCCGCGGGGTCCTGGGTATCCTGGGGTTCCTGGTCTTCCATCCATACCCTAAACAAGAAAAAAAATTCAAAAATGGTTTTTGTTCTATAATGAACGGTGGAAACTCTCTTTTGGGATATGTCCGCTAAAGAGGCAATATACCCACAATCAGCGCGTTCTAATTGTGTGTAGGATAACACTCCTGTTTGTATCACATTCTAAATCATTAACAAGAACCCCTCCCCATTCAATGTTGCCCGTATGTAGCTAAAAAATTCATGGAATCACAATACAACATTGTTTTTTTGTTTTTGTTTGGTTTTTTTTTTTTTTGGGGGGGGGAAGGTCGAAGAGGTTAACTTAATAAGGGCAAAAGAGATAATATTAAAGTAAATGGAAGGGGTTGAAAAAGTCAATGTCTCAACAATTTTGTTGCCGATTACAGGTACATTGCAATGCTTAACATAGTCCTTACTATACCAAATCGCTCGTAGAGCTTTTGCATCAGTTATTTCATTGAAGAGACTCCCGTACTCCGAAAAAACGTTTCATACAAAGGACTCCAATTTCGTTCTCATCTGAAATATCTTTCACAATCTTTGTTGGAAACGTGGCGGCCTAATAGTTGTTACTCTGGACGCCGGAACGAGTGGCGCGGGTTCGAGCCCCGGCCTCGTCATTGTGTTGAGTTCTTGAGCAAAACACTTTACTATCACAGTGCCTCCCTCCACCCAGGAATGTGATTGAGTACCGGCGGATTGTCAGGCAAGCCTAATGCAGTACTGGGGAGGGAGGGGAGTGGGGTAACCCGCGAATAAACGGCATTCGGTCGCGAGAGAAAAGCCACACTTCTTGTCACTGCATACTACAGAAAAAGAGATAAGCTCCAACTGGACAGGCCACGGATAAACTAAATTCTAGAAAAAAACACCCTTTGCTGCTACAAATCCACCTTGTAAAATGGATTTAATAAAGCACAATTCAAGCCATTTACATAATATCAACTTTACTAACCGGCTGACCATCTCGTCCGTTGTTTCCGGGAAGTCCCGGATAGCCATTTTCACCCTAAACCAACATGGTGATAAATATTCAATTAATCATTTTAAGAAAAACATAACCAATTGGTCATGCAAAAGCGAGTCTTGAACTTCATGTAATACTCACTGGCTTTCCTTTCGGCCCTTTCCTTCCGGTTCGTCCGCGCATACCTGGCCATCCCTTAGAAAAAGCGAAAAAAAAGACATTACGGTGGCTTTATTTTATCGATAAATTCATCTCGGTTCTATGAGAAATGTTTATCTAATGCAAACACTGTGATAAGGTAATATCCTGCGTCGCGGAAGTATTTTTTAGGATGTGCCCTGTTTGTGAAACACCCTCCAAATGAAACCCTTATTCGTAAAACTGAAACGAGTTCATTTTCTAAGCTACTAGTTCGCCGGAGAACACAAAATATGATTCTTCACTCTCTGTATGTTTGTCAAATAGTTCTTTGGGTGCTATACAGGCTTACTAAACCCTGACCAGGTAACGCATACTGTGGCAAGGAAGCTGCTGTTTTGCTGTTTTTCATTCTTTTAGTAAACTAAACACAAACACAAAACTGTTTGCTTCACTTACTGGTCTACCATCCGAGCCGCGCATTCCTTTGACCCCCTTCTTTCCTTTAGGACCCTGTTGGAAAAAAGTTTAAGTCGGCAAGAGATCTACTGCAGCCACCAATTAACATAATATCGTACATTTGTTCTGGGTAGTTTCGTGTGAGATCGCGTAAATTGGGCTGATTTTTGACATAATTCTTCGTCACTGTGACCCCATGTAGCCAACACAGCGGTCAAACTTCTGCACATGTGCGAACAAAAGTAGGGGTTAAGTGGCGTACCTTCAGGGATTTCAGGCTGTCAAAACCAAGTTTTCTTATAAACAACCACACAAGCGAGTAACTCACGGTGTTTGAAGACCATATAACTTTTTTGGTACCGCTTAAAACACAATGGAAAATAAGCAGGGAAACCGTAATTACAAAATCTTTGTGTTAGAATAGTCATGAGATTTCCTCTTCCCTACTATTCTGAATTAGAGGATAATACGACAAAGTTAATAATTTCATGCTTTCATGACTTCTAAAATAACCAACGATAGCATAGGAATTTTTTGCGGTATTGTGATGCAATTGAGCGTCCTTTATTTCAGTCAGTTACCCGAAAGAGAAACAGTTCCTACATTTCTACATTTTCAAGTCTTTAAAGAATCCGTACTCACAGGAGCCCCTGACAAGCCATTAAATCCATATTCACCGATGCGTCCCGGCATACCCTTCGGCACAAAACAGAATTGGAATTGAATGAAAATAAGAATAGATTTCAGTTAAATAGTTAAAAATGCCAAACAATTACAAAGACACGAAGAAGCAATAATGCAAAAAGGAAAAATACAGGAGACGAAAGAAAAAAGTAAATAAATCGGAAAAAATACCTATTGAATAAAGAGCAGGACAACATTCCTTACACAATTATATTTACCGAACAAAATCGAAACAAAAACAAATAAAATAACAACAAAAAAACACAAATGAAGAATTTTAGAGGTAACATTATTTAAGACCTGTTGTTTCTAAGCATACAAAACTATGTTTAAAATTTGTACATAGGGCTGGCCGATCCCTAACTAAAAAAAATTGATATTTGTATGTCATGAATCTAGTTTTTGACTGCGCATGCCCTGTTTACCGGAGAACCAGATAGTCCTATTGGTCCAGGAGATCCACGGGGTCCCTAAGGAATAAACGGAAGACGCATTCAGTTGAAAACAACCAAATTCCTGAGTTACCCAAAGAATGAGAAAAGAACAGGTCCTAGGTGGTACAGCTATATAGAATAAGCTAGCAAGCTGAGTTACAAGTGACTCAAACCAAACGAACCATATCTCCGGCCTTTCCATCTTTGCCGTTAGTTCCGCGGATTCCCTTTGGAATAGAAATAGTATAAAGATAATGTTTGAATTATTATCAACATTTTATTTTTATTTGAGAGTAATTAAGTTCTAACCGAGAGGCACTATCAGCTTAAAGTTTGCTGAAACCTTTTGACCCTTAAGAGTGATTAACATCTAATTTCTCCTTATAATATCACCACTGAATCACCTTTTAAGGTCACGAGAATAAAGGAATTGATCCTGAACTAAAGAAGTTCTTGATTGTTGAACAAATTCTCCTTGTCAGCTCCTCAGGACATTGTAGGGAACATGTGGAGAATATGCATACTGATCTTGGGAATAAATGGTTAAAGCCACTGATTTCACTTCTTTCAAAGCGATCTTTGATTTCAAATTTGGACTGCGTTGCACTTTGAAGACCGCATAATTCTGTTTCCTCTTAAAGGCTTTAAGTCTACCACAATGCAGCAAATAGCGCTCAAAAGCTTCGGTTAAAATATCACATCAATGAAGGGTTGCTCAAATGAAATACGGTAAGCATACACGCGTTACTATTTTTTTTTTTTGTTACTTTTACTACTTGTCCAAGTCATATTTTCTTTCACATTTGCAAATAAATCCGCTGCTATCAAGACTGTGAATAAGTATGTTCACAAATTTTCCAAAAAGAAAAACCTCACCTTACGCCCTACGCGGCCGGGATAGCCTGGGGCTCCTTGAGGTCCCGATAGACCCTATAAAAAATCGTATTCACATCATGTATATGACATCCCGCGCACAGTTAAACGCATGCGTAGAAGAGTTTAAAAGTTAGCATTGCAGGGTCCAAACAAGAAGTATGTTAAATACCTTTAATCCAAGACTTCCTCGAAATCCAGGCCCTCCCATCCTACCTCGACGACCCTGTCAAAGAAAACTCAAATTAATTGACGAAATTAAGATACACCCCTTGGAGCACTAAGCAAAGTAATTATTACCTTGTTTTGTTGGTAGGATGCATTTTTTGCCGATTTAAGACTAGGGTGTCTTTGGCCCTTTGTAGAAGATTTTGACCATGTAATATATTTTGGAATTTACCTCAAAATGCAGGAAAATGCGACTGCAAGACCCACCTGCCGTTCTAAACTACACATTTGTACCCATTTTAGGGAAACCACTGACTATCCTTTGACGAGTCCGTCAAGGACACACTCTCTTTCCCAACTCCCCTAAAAGATTTCCAAAGAAAGCCTTTTATACAGATGGTCCTTGTCTACTCACACGCCTTCCAGATCTCCCAGGTCTTCCTGTGGCCCCCTTGCGACCACGGTCACCCTTTAAGATGGCGAAAAGAAGGCATTGAATACCAATAGAATAAAAACACACCCCTTCATCACCCTCTTGAGTTAAAAGCTATCAAATAGATATCCTCCTAGCTTAAAAAATAAACATCTACCTAATGTCTCTTGATACAGACTCCCCAAAATAGTTTCTAACATTATTTCAACGTCCCCTTACGGACGACCTTTTCGCTACAGACTGCTAAGACTGACTAAAAACTCCTCAGTAGACTCTGAGGAAGATTTCCTTTTGCGTATTTGAAACCTCAGGCAACGTCAACGTCAACGTTAACGTCAATAAACCTTTTCGAACTTTCCTCACCCGGACAATTAGAATGAAGGTCAGTTATTAGTTTTGTCACGAGAGTGCAACAGTGCAACAGATAAAAAAAGAAAAAATCTAAGTGCCAAGAGGAATCGAACCCCAGGCCTTCGGATTTCGCGCTCGATCATTATGTAAATATGGTGTTAAATGATATCCAACTTATTTTATTATCACATATCTACAATGTCTGCACCTTTACTCCTCGAGGTCCTGTGCGTCCATTGGCACCAGGGCGTCCATCCACACCCTGTTTACAAATAATATCGTGATATTAAATCGCTTCTGAAATACTGTTCACAAATGTGTAATCACACGACAAATATCCCGTTTGTTACTTTAAAATACATTTCACATAAACTGTTTACATTTTCACAAAAAAATAAACTTAAATTCTCAAGTCCTACCCGCTCTCCTCTTGCACCGTTAAAGCCTCGCATTCCCATCATTCCACGAGAGCCCTGCATAAAACAAAACAACGGACATTGATGCATACCGAACGCAAACGCTACTTTGACTCAAAATCCAACATTTCTGCCGTCGGTAGAAGAACGTAAAATTCTATCGATCCTTTTTCTATTTCATTTTGCTTACTTCTCTTCCAGGTCTTCCCGGACGACCGTCATCGCCAGGCATTCCCTAAATTTCATAGAAAGTCAAAGAGAGTTAAAGCCTTGATACAACCACCCAATACGATGTTTGAAGACTTTCAATACGTCTACAAGCACTGTAAAAGAAGCAAAGTGTACCCAGAACTTTCCTGCGTTAGAAAAAAATAGGGCTTACAAAGGCCACACCTCTTAGCCTTGGAACTCAGAACAGCGTCATGATTTTAATCTTACTGTTAATTCTAACTCGATTTTGTGAGCAATTTATCTTTTCTATCGAGGTGTTAGCCAGTTTGGTCAACTTGCTCAGAAAGAATGTCGGCATTGCTTGCACGGCAGCAAATCAAATGATTGGGACAGAAGGAAGGCTGCACTCGAGCCAGGTGGCCCCATTCTGCCGCAACTCATCCCAGTGTCTGTAGCATGACGTGACTGGGGGTATTGCTACTCCCCTGGGTGGGATGCCAGTTCATCGCGATGTTACCATCGACATGTCGCCAGGATTCCCTAACAGCACGAGAGGATGTCTGTTTTCCAAGACATCCCCATAAAGTTTAATCTTCCGCTTGGTTTTTGAAGATAAATAACAATTCAAAAAAAGGGAAAGGGTCTTTCTTGAGCAAAAGTTCATAAAGAGAATGTCAATCTGTTTGCGAATAAAACTAAACATAATTTAGGAGGAACCGATATATCTCGGCCAACACTCTGACTGCCTGTCGGGTTCCTCCAGTATCACTTGATGGTAGCAAAAAGTACTCCTCACCGGCTTTCCTGATTCTCCATCGCGTCCTGCTTTTCCCCTCGGTCCACGAGCTCCCTGTTTAGGAACAAAGCGCAGCGTCGAAAATGAAATATGCGTTAAGGTAAACAAAGGCCTTAAAAGTCTGCGGAACGGACTGGAAGACACGCACGAAGACAACGATCTTAAAATATCTTACTGAGATAGCAATTTTTTTGCAAAGCTAAAGCAAGCCACCTGTTATTAAGCTATCGTCTATGACGTTACGTACCTGTATTCCCCTTGGTCCTGGCTGCCCAAGATCCCCAGGTTCTCCCTAAATAAAACAAGCAAACAAACAAACAACAATAGAAATGAACCAGAAAATGATTTGACCTATAGTTTAAATTTTCATCACAGTTTCCTGAGTAAAACTGATAAAATACTGATTGTTTAGGGAGGCATGTATTTCGTCTATGATTCTTACCACGTCTCCCTTAACTCCTGGAGTTCCGGGCATTCCTGGAGTACCAGAATCGCCCTGCGATGAGATAAAGAGCATTGTCACTTTGTGATTTTAAAAGTACTAAAAAATTTAAAAGATTCGAGTCAGTTCAGTTGATTTTGCAGTTCCTATAATCTTCGTCAGTCGGTAGTTGTTTTTTTAATAGCCAGAAATTGTGAAAATAACCCTTCAACCCCTTGACTGTATCACCCCTGAAACAAATTTTTACGTAATACCAATATAGGAAAAGATCACCAATGATTGTTCAATAAATATTTCTGGTCAATAACATGGGAGACATGTAAAGAACAGGTTGGAGATTATCCATACTGATGTTGAATTGTAAAGGATTGAGATACGCATGTTCGAGTTTGGACTCGCTCATCGGTAGTACTAATTTTGTAATGTTGAGATTTAAATTTACAAATATGATATTTTAGACCAGAATTCATCACCGCTCACCTTGTTTCCGTTTCTTCCGGCTGCACCTGGGTATCCGACAGCTCCTCTTTTACCCTGAGGAAGATTATGTAACCATTACATAAATCAAGAGACCGACAGAAATAAGACGGATGGACAGAAAGACAAAACTTAACGGCTGCTTTCGCAGTGGCGGATCCAGTGGAAGAGACCGTAGTGTCCGGATCCCTTCCCATCAGACCTGTAGGGGTTTTATTTCGATACCTTTTGTCTCACTCCAAAGCTTTTTCACCGGTCGTAAGTTTCTACACAATGTGAAGGATATAAAAGTTACTTATCTAGCGATATTTCTTGAATTATTTGGGTTCGAAGATTGTCAAAACTGTCGAAACTATAAATTCCTGGATACCATTTTTCTGATCCTTTAGTCAAGTAATTATTTCAGTTCGACAGAGATTTTTAACTGAATATGGTCCTCGGTTTCAGTTTATCCCATTTTATATATTTATAGTCTTACGCGTTTACGAAATCTTACCATTCCCCCAGGCTCCCCAGCTGTTCCAACCGGTCCCGGAGCTCCTTGACTGCCCTGGCAAGAAACAACGCAAACGAATTTGACACGGACTAAACGTTTCAGGAAATTCTTTTCACTAACGGTTTAAAATACAAACTGTCAATTTTAAAAAGGGAAGTCAAACAAGGAAAGAAATTAAGAACTGTTTATTTTTACAACACGAAACTGATGAGAATCTCAATAAGTTGATGGCTTTTACTGCTAACGGTTAATTTACGGCTAACGGTGAATATCTTTCCATTGTCGTCACCAGAAATGTTTTCTATGATTAACATTTTTTACGACTAACAGTTAAGATTTGTCAATTTTCACGCTTAACGACTAATTGTTATGGTTGTTTTACGGTTATCGGTTAACCGCGTGTAGACCCTCTTAGATATCTCAACCCATGCAAAGATATTCTGTGTGGAGCCTATGAGACAGATATTAAAATATACACTACTTACTCGTTTTCCCGCGATACCATGGGGCCCAGGTCTTCCCATCTGTCCTTTCCTACCCTTTGGAAAATAATAATATCAGTTCTTACAATTCAGTTACTTTTATAAAACCACAGTGATGGACAAAAGTGCCAGTTAGTCCAGGGTTGAGGTAAGGAGGTTGAAACAATTTAAAAAGACCCCCCTAGATCCTAATATTGGTCATCATTAGTAAGGATTACCGAGATCTGGGGTGGGTTTAGAGAGGGTAATGTTTTCCACTTCTCTCTAGAACCTTATCGACCCCGCTCCCTTCCATCTTGACCCCATCTTTCGAAGGGGTAAGGTGTGATCACCCGAAGAATCTTTGTTCCTATGGACGTTTTACTTTCCCTTGTTCGCATATATTTTTGTGCCATTTTCCAAAAGCGAGAACGAATGATGCTCATTCTGATGTTATATTCCCAACGAAAAAGTCGTCTTGAACAAAGATAGTATTTTACTCGAACAAAAAGTAAAACAGATAGTATTAAAAGCGAATTCAGGCCACCACCCTCACTGACCAATAGCAATACGATCGTAAAGCCGACAGGACACTTTCGGTCCCATACTGAGCGGCTAAAGAAACTGTAGGCATGCATATGAAAGTGGTAAATTCCGACAGAGTTGCCCTGAACACCAACGTGGCATCCAATCAAAGGTTTGGTCACTGCTGAGATTGGCCTCCGTGATGTCATGCGAAAACGATCTACTCGTCAGGGATGACATGGAATATTAGGATTTGAATAGGTAACTTCTATTAACAAAATGAAAATACATATTCACGCAAATTCCCACCTGACCACCTTTTGATCCAGTTGCTCCTCTTAAGCCAGGAAATCCAGATTTACCCTGATTGGAAACACGACAATAAAATGATGGAAGACCCCGTCATTTACAGAGTGCATTTTGATTGCCTGCTCAAGATTAAGGCCAAGGTTATCGCAACGGCCAATCTGAACCATAGAAAAATATCACAAGGAATCACTAAGAATTAAATCCAAGTAAAAAGTATGCGAACAGCATTTGGCGCGACAGAAAATGAGTGACTACATAGTAATTGGTTACAATTTTGCATCTGATTGGTTGTTGGAGCGGCTCGCATTTTTTAGTCGATCATCGAGCCACGTAAATCAAAACCAATGCAATTCTGGATAAAATTCGACATTCAATTGGAAATTGCACAATCATAGCAATATTGATGCTTAAAAATGCAAGTGCGATAGATACTTACCCTGTCCCCAGGCTCACCATCATGCCCTGGCTGCCCAGGTATACCCTTGAATAAAAGGAAAGTAGATACCAAATATTTTAGACGGTAAAATAAAGCAATGTTCAAGTAACTAACTTGATCTCTTCTCCTCATTAGACGTAAAACTTCCGTCAAGGGAGTTTTGCATCTTGAACACACAACCTTCTCTTTCTATCCAATTTTTCCTTATAGCAAGTACACTTATTTTGGATCGTTAAGACCCAGTTTGAACCCTGGGATTGGTTCACATGAGTAGAAATAAACTTCATTTGATCTTCTTTTTGTCAGTTGCTGCTGGCGCGTTGAGAAATTTGGAGGAAAAAGAACATCGTTTATCCATGGATCTAAGCAGCACGCAGATGTCACCAAATTAACGTTCTGATTTCTGAGCAACTTGAAGATTTAACAAAGGTATTTTACTTACATCTATTCCTGGAGAGCCTTGTGTCCCTTGAGGCCCCATCAGGCCCATTGAGCCCTAGAAAAAAGGGGCAGAGATTGTTAGGCCCTTTTGGTAACCCTCAGTTAAGCACACAAGCTTAACAGGTCTCCTCCAAAAGGTGTGATAGAATATCACTGTTACTAACTAATAAACTGCACAAGAACTTTATACCAACACACAAATTGGCAAACAGTGTGTCACCTCTTCAGTACAATTTTGGACAGGATTGCATATAACTGACAATTTTCTCTTAATTTTTCTTGATCTCAACATCTATTTTTACGACATCTATATAATCACATCTGTTCAACTTAAAGATACATCCTTTACGAGTAGGGTTCACGTGCACTGTGAAAGTTTAGATTGATAAAATAGCGTGTTTCATCTAAATGAGGGAATTATCAAGATAGGGGCTTTGGTTGAACGATTTCTGTGTTCAAACCCCCCCTCCCCTCACCCCTGCTTCAAAACTTTCTAGATCCGTTAAAGATATACAACTTTCACGATTCCTTCGCTCCAAAATACTTCACACAAGATATAAGATTCTCATAAGAAAATCTAGAGTTAAATTCGTCCTTAAGAACAGGGCCTTACTAACGAATCACCTACCATGTTACCCTTGGGCCCAGGTTCTCCCTCCTCACCTGGGAGGCCGGGGTTCCCTGGATCTCCGACTCGTCCTTCCTCTCCGTCTGGACCAGGCTCTCCGTTGGTACCTCTAGATCCTGGACGCCCCTGAGGTCCATTATTCCCTTTAGGCCCGGGAACCCCTCCTAAGCCTGGTTCACCCATCTCCCCAGGTGCACCCTGCAGCAATAAAAGCACGTTTACACTTTACTCCTAAATGGAGGTAGATACACTATCTTTTCTTCCAGCCTAATTGGCCCTCTTCCCCTCGTTTCAAGCTGAAATTTCTTGGTCGCGATCAAGGCAAAAAGGTTTAATCATCGGTAAATAAGGAAATATATAAACATTCATTTGGAGTTAGTTCCACATGTATAAGCTAAGAACATTTTAACTGGCCTTAACTAAAAGCCTAAAGCCAACTTCTTTGAACATTAATTTAACATTCATCATAAAAACCCTTTTTTAGCGACACGACACCGTATTAGCCTCCATAGCTGCATAGCACTGTGTGCGCCTTTACGTTAGGACCAGCGAAGTTGTAGGATATATATCGCTATCTTTCGTCCCAAGCCTCCGCGGCTTCGCCGTTCGTTTTCACAGTTTTTATTTTCCCTCGCCTGACGCTTCAAAGCGCAAATAAAACTGCCAGCTAAAAAGCCTACACAACACAACTATTGATGATTCCCTCCTGCTTTACCCTGACGTTCAGCCTCGATTGTCTACTCTTTAATAACAAGCAAACAAACACAAAGGACAAACAGCTAGCAAATTATTTCATCATTATTTTCATTTATTTCATACCGGAGAACCCTCTCGACCAGACTTCCCACGAGAACCGACTTTGCCCTATGATAAAAAAAAAACAAACAAACACGCATCAAGCTTGAATGGGAACTTTATGGTATAGGCAAAAAATCAGCAACTTCAAAAAGAAAGATAATAGGCTGCATGAGAAATATAACAGACTGGATATCAAAATTATTTACCTACATTACAACAAACAAACATGTACAGTAAAGATAACTGCAGGTCCATTGATTGTCTAAACTGTAGCATGAGTAAATAATAATTTATTTCGTTTACACAGCCGAATCTTCCATTTTTCCCTAATTTTATTTGGCTTACCTGTCGGCCCACTGCTCCTGGGATGCCAGGCCTTCCTTGTGGACCTTGCATACCCTGGACACAAAGACACCCAATGAATTTAGAGAAACGTAAACTTGACATCACATGTAAGAGGGAACACGTTTTCTACATAATACAGCCTGTATATAACTTACGGATCTTCCATCACGACCAGAACTTCCTGGTTTGCCTGTGTCTCCCTAAAAACACAGAGCGAAGAAATTCAAGGAAAAAATATACACAATGGCACAGCTATGTCCATTTATAATATACTGCGTAAAACGCAGAAAAAGACTAAGTGTATTTTTAAACGCAAGAGGTACATCTGCCGTAACTGATGCATTCTTCCGACAAAGGAGATGAGTTGACAATCGCACATTGTTGTGATTATAAATTGTTCAATATGTCAAACAAGTTAGTTAATTCAGTTACAAGTTAAGCAAAGTGTTGCGGTTTTCTTTGCTAGAAAAACCACAAGAATTAACAAGTTGACACGGAGTACATTTGGAAATAAAAGACAACGATGCAAGGACTGACAACATGGAAAAGACACTTGCAAACGCTCTGCAACATATAACACGAAGGACTAAAAGTAGTCGGAATTGAAGCGTCAGCGGTGTCGAACTTGAGAAGCTTAAAACACGAAAGACGAAATCAACGGTCGACTTCTACAAATTGTCCAAGAGAAAGCAAAATTATGCGGGAAAATCTGACATAATATGAATTGCGGTTAGCGAAAAGAATGCGAAAGCAATAGATAAGAATGGACCACAATCGCAACAAAGAACGCAGGACAAATAACTAGCTGGAATGCGGCGACAACACAAATACCTTCGTTTAGTTGCCAGCGGAAGTAGCTCATCCACGCACACTGTTGAAACATTATCATACCTGTGCACCCTGCCTTCCTTGGCCTCCTGGTTCTCCTGCAGGTCCTTGTTCTCCCTAAGAGTTATCACCTCAATTTAGTTTTTCTTTTCTTTTTATTAAAGATAAACCTTGATTTTCATCGTACACACAATCACGAAAGACACAATAGCTTTGAGTTTAGAGCGCAGAATTCCGCAATGAAATGTCCAGGTTCTTGCCCTAACTGGTTCATTTGTGAGGCTATCGAGTACACCCTCTACCCTCACAGAGCCTCTCTTAACTCGAGGTTACACAGCGGTCTTAGCAAACTTTTAGGGAGGGAAAGTAGGGTGGGGGTTGGGGTTGGTACTTAGAATGGACTACCAAAAGGAAAAGCAATGCTTACGATACCATTCGCTCGAAGAAGCCTGAGTAAGCTCTGATTTCAACTGCTCTATCAGTCGAGAAAGAGTTTCATGGTTAAGAGCTGTTCGACGTGATATAATATTTTAGGAGACCAATGTCGGAGAAACTAGCGATAACCAGTGAGGAACACTTTATCACATCAAGATTGCAATATGCCAATGTCTACCATTTCTCTCAAAAAACTTAAGTATTAAATAAGGGGGAAAACAGGAGGTGTAATTATTTTGGCCGTTTTTCCTTGAACATGTTAATAATGTTTAACCACGATGTGTTGACGAACACTTTTCTACAACACAACACAACTGCATACCCTATCTCCCTTGACACCTTGCAATCCTGGCAGACCAGACGCTCCACGAGGACCCTAAAGAAAAAAAGTAAACTTTTCAAGACCAGTCACCATGACTGATGCTCAGCCAAAAAATCCTTACATGGAAAAATAAATGAGCACTAAAATACTATGAAGACAAAAACTGCGCGTTTTGGCCACCGCGCAGCGTTTCGCATTTCCACAAAATTAGATTGGTTTGGTTAGACAGAAAAACCAAAAAGACGCGATAATAAAGAACCAAGGCCCTATAACAGTAAAAAAAGGAAAGGATTACAGCAGGTTGCAAAACAACAAACCCTCCGTATGCACAAACCTTCACCTGTTTATTTAAACCCTCACAGTGTTACCTTTTCCTCTTTCGGCTCTTACAGCAAAGTAAATCCCAAGAAAAACAGAAAAACCTAGTGTAAACCCTGTGAAATCCGGAGTTCCAGCCATCAGGTTTACCTTTCCTCAATCGTGACATCGGTGAGCACGCTATTACCTCGATACCAGTTGTCTTGTTATCGTGCGCATCATTTAACCCCAAAGTTAGAATTACAGTCACACGTGACAAAGAACAACTCACCGATGCGCCTGACGGACCTGGCTCTCCAACATCCCCAGGGCGACCTGGACTTCCCTTAAAAGAAGACGATAAACTTCAATTTCAGTTACCGTTGAGGCCAAGAGCACTAACGAGAATTCCTCTAGATTAGGAAGTAGGGAGCAAAAAGGTTAGAAAATAACCAAAACGAATAAAGGACCATACGTCTTCTCCATGGCGTCCTCTTTGACCAGGGGGACCGTTAAGTCCAGGTGGTCCCTACGGGTGATAAAGATAAAATTTATATCAATTTATGTCACTGATTATCAATTAGACTAGATGTGGATATAACAACGCGGCCAGCTCTGTTCATTCATTAATTCATTCATTTTCCATACCTAGACACACAGAGTGGGTGAGTGACTTACCGACTGACTGACTGAATGATAGACCGACCAACCGACCGACCAACTGACTGACCGACTGTTAGACTGACTGACCGACTGACCGACCGACTGACTAACTAACTAACAGACCAACCGACTGACCGACTGACCATTGACTGACTGACTGATTGACCAACCGGCTGACTGACTGACGGACCGTTTGACTAACTTACTAGTTTACTTGTTTGTTTTTTAAGCGAATAACAGATATACCTACCGGTGTGCCTGGGCTTCCATCTAAGCCCGGTGGCCCCGGTTTTCCGTGTTCCCCCTAAAAGAGATCTTCAGATGATAAATCTGAACAAAAAATCTAATCTGCTAAGTAAAACTAAATAATTTTTTTATTTATTTTGCCAGGCATATGTTAGTCTTCCTCACAGGCTTTTATTTTTTTGGTAGTTTCTCTTAAACAACAAAAGAATGCATCGAGATAAAATTGCTGCTACCAAAGGAGACTATAATAATGTTCACATTTTGAACTAAATGCACAAACATGAACTTAAAAAATCAGATAAAGAAGCTAAAAAGCTTGCACATACATCAACCCCTCTCCTTCCAGGAACGCCCATTGAGCCAGCGTCACCCTAAAAATTATATAATTTATATAATTTATATAATTGTTAACAGAAAGAAACATGTTAATATTTAAAAATCAAATAAACTACGTTACGAGGCTACTTAGTCATTTCTACGAGCATGGCAGAGCGTAACTTTTGGTGCAATTTCAAAATGAGTATCGAAAGAAATGGGGCATTAAATTGGTTTTGCATTGCTTCGCTCTATGATTGGTCAGTAAGGCTCGTGCCACCATCTCAACCAATCAAATGCAAAACTAAAACCACTCGCAACTAGGACTTCCGCGCTTTCCCGCGCTTCAAGTCTTTCTCATGTCTTGGAGATCTCAATGGCCTCTTGTAATATTCTCCTCTGTTTTGATTGGCCACCAACTCAGTTTTATCCAATAGGCCATTTTACAGTTGTGTACTTAGTTGCCAAGCCTTTGAATTGGAGTGAGGCTGAAGGTGACCTTGTTGTGATAGAGACCAGTATCTAGTTAGCATGATAACAAAGTAATTTGCATTTGAAAAGCAGAAAGGTTTGTATCATAACAAGGTCACCCTTAGCCTCATTCCTGTTTAAAGGCTTGGCAACCGAGCACACAACTGTAAAATAGACTATTCGGTTACAAATACTCTGAACAGCAAGAAAACTCAAAATAACAGCGACGATTTGTGACATTAGACATACCGGGTCACCACGGTTCCCTCTAACTTCCCTATACCCAACACTTGGTCCTTTGCTGCCCTACAAGATAACAGAACAAGGTCACAAAATTCCATTTCAATAAAATAACAATTAATTAGGGTAACATTGATCTAAAGGCTTGAATGAAATTGAGCGAGGCGTTTGAACAGTTTGATTTGTCACAAGCCTGGAACAAACGTAGAGAAATGGACTCCATCCATGGGGAAAGTTTTTGGTAGGATCAGATGCCAAAATCGAGACCCAGCTTTTTTGTGGAATGACCTCAACAAACTGTGAAAAGATTTCACCGGAAACGAAGTGTCCTTGGATCTCTTCTATAACACACAAATAAGCCTATTGCCCTCGCTTTTGAGGGAAATTTATACTGTTTTCATTGTACAAATTGTGGTGTTTCACAAGGATTAACAGCTCTGAGAAGAGCCGTAACTGCACACGCGTAAAATTCGCGATGACTTTTACGTGTCTTTGATATAACCAGTCATCTGCTGACACTCTGCCCTTCTGCATAATGAATGGCAAAGCGTTCACCATTCTCAATCCAAAATCCCATTTTCTTGTCAATAAAGGCCTACAGTGTTCATGCACTAAACAAAATAATACGTGGTTGCGTGTAGATAAGGAATTTATATTCTCAAGACCAAACAGAGGCCACGATTACGGAGGTTACACAACAACAGACGTGACTGAAAGGAAAAGAAGGCATTTGATTAGTTACTTAACTATAAATATCGGTGGTAGTTGCTCTACGGGTCCACCGTTCGTGATATTGTTAATAATCGGCCCTGGAAGGCCAGGAGGACCGGGAGGGCCTTGAGATCCAGGAGGCCCCTCAGGTCCTTGCGGTCCGGGTATTCCCTAGAGAAACAGAAACACTAATTAGTGGTAACAAGAATTAATGAATTTGGGGTCAGTTTTTTTTCTCCAGAATGAAAAACCCACCGGAAAATAGAGAAGTAAATAAACAATTTATCTTTGCGGGTGAGCTGCAATAAAAGAGATCGCAGAGAAGAATCCTGACTTCTCGTCAACGCCATTATCTTTTCAGGCCTCTTTTCTGCAATTGCTTTACTTGCAGTTGACCTGCTCGAATCGTTCATCCATTCGTAGTTTTCTTTTCTGAGAAAACATTTATTTGTAACTGAGCGTAAATCTTGAACACCGAGATAGATTGGAATAGTGCAAGTTGAAACGTTTCGCATTTGTTTCGTATCGGCATATGGACCACTAACAATGGAGTTTACGCCTAAAAATACCCTTAGCTAACCATTTTACCGCCCGTAATAACTAGATATAGATGAGGGACAGTTAAAAAATGATGACCACTGTTATGAGCAATTGTTGTAAATAAAAGCTTTTAGAAATCTCCAGATTGTTGAGTCATGCTGACTTGCACAACATAGAACTTTCCAGAACATTTCATCAAGTCACGCATTTATTATGTAATACTTCTAAAACAGTTCTTATGTAAGCTTATGGAATGTTCCAGAACACCTTGTGAATATATATATACGTAGAGACTTAGAGTTGTTATTGTCGGAGCAACGACCGTTTTTAAAGCTATACCGAGAGAGAGTTACTGCGGATAATAGCTCATTTCAAGGAACTTTGGAGACAGCAGTGAGATTGTGTCAGTGTTGAGCTAGGATATAGACTGTCGTGGACTTAATTAAGTTGATTAACGTATTGTACTGTTTTTAGGGGGGCTACTCCTTGTTAAGAACATTACTCGCTGTTTAATCAAGTAGATGAGTTCGTGGTATTGTAGAGTTTTTCTGTTGGTTAGATTATACCGTAACACCACGAGCCAATTGATTCTCACCTGAGAACCTCGAAAGCCTTGAGGTCCGGAGGGCCCGGGCGGACCCTGATCTCCCTGGAAAAACAAATATAAAAGATGGTTTAGAACCAACAAATAGGGAATTTATGACTAAAAAAAATTTCAATTGAGGGCCGGAATTAATGCAGTTTTGCGTTACCCTAGGTTTTCAACAATATCAGGCTGGATATGTAAAAAATAGTTTCACCCTCTCGTGTCTTCGTCTGGTCGAATGCTATGATTATGAGTGATAAAAATCCTGGCATGTAGTTGGTGTAGGGCCCTCACCCTCCCCCCCCCCCACTCACCCTCTCCCCCTTCGCGTCCATTGGTGATCAAAAAAATTTACTTCTGAATCTCAAGGAAAAAAGAATGTGTTGCAAATCTTTTAAAGAGGCGATCGTGACCGAGAAGCTCCTATATGACAAAGACACACACCTTGTCTCCTTTTTCTCCTGGATCACCGGGCGGGCCGACCTACACAAAGGAAATCATTTCGAAAATTGTTAAAACATTTATCAAGAAAACTTCGAGATAAGAATGTCTCGAAGCATTCACAATGGTAATTGAACTGATTGGAGTGTAATTTGGTCTGAAATCACACTCCCTCAAAAAAAAAAAAAAAAAAAAAAAACACCAGTAGCGAAATTCATACTTTATCTGAATTTCCCAACAACTCGAGATCACTTACTCGTCGTGGTGGGAGAATCTGTTGTAGCTGAGGGACAGGAGGGGCAGGAGTCACCAGAGGAGTCGTTGTCGGCAGCGAAGTCGTTGACACTGTTTGTTCATGATAAAGATAAAATTCTTAAATCGACTGTGTCTGGTCTAACGTGGCCTAACTTAGATTTACTTGACTTATTGCATTCCTCTCTACGAACAGTCACCTTTACTCTTTGACTACTAAGACTGACCAGCATCTAATTTCTCCTCAAATGACACCCCTAGTCACACATTAAGTTCACAAGAGTAAAAGATAGGATCACCTTATCATCACCTTAGGAAATGTAAGAAAAACAGTATCAAGAATGTGCATACTGATGTTAGGGTAATTTCACGCCAGGCTTCCAAATAATAAGATCGTTCCATGACATCAGCCTGATTTTAGATTCCTAAGGGAATATCAAAACTTACAAGGGCAAAGAGTTTCACTGACTTCCTTCACTTTGGAATCTAGCTGAGAGAAATCGTCCACTTGAAGTACTTCTTGGGCGTTTGAAGCATAATTCCACGGCTCTATAACATCGACTTGGCCAATACCCAATACAATGACGTAGACGCCCCTGTCCTTTAAATCTGTCGACGCGTCAATGGGACCAGCCTCATCTGGCGAAGTTATTGCGGTTTGTTTTCCGTTTGTGATGAGAAGTACCACCTGAAGAGGCAAGATACATACAGTTGTATTTTCATGTTTGGCCGATTTTAAAAAGCGACTTTCTGAACTCGAGCCAACTGGCCCATCCAGCCAGAGCATATCCCAGTTTCCTTAGCATGAAGCGACCAGGAGTATAACTAACCCCCTGTCCCCTCCCCTGGGTGGGATACATCACAAGGTAACCTCCCAGCATTCATCAGGCTTCCCTGACAATTCGCCGGTACCCATTTATACTCCTGGGTAGAGAGAGGCACTGTGAGATTAAAGTGACTTGCCCAAGAACACAGCACAATGACACAGCCAGGTCTCGAACCAGGACCTCTCGACCCAGACTCGACCCAGAGCTCAGTGCACTCTGCATCTCCATAACATGTTTAGGATGGGGCACCAAAGACCCTCCTACCCCTCCCCTCCCCCTTTACTATCTATCACATGAAAAGTCTTCAAAATATTCAAATAACAAATGCAAATACGAACATTCTAGCTTAGGGGATTATATTTGAATTCTTCACAGTTCCTGGCTATTGCCGTGACAAAAAACCTAATAAAAGTTCGCAGCAACCTACCTTTTTAACATCCGGCCTCATTCCAAATTCTTCCTGGAAGACTTGTTCATTAACTTCACGAAGTCCTCTGTTGATGAACCTAGGTGCGCCAGAGGGCGGCTTTCCTATCGACGTAATCTTTCCAAAGACGTTATCTTCTTTGAAAGTTGCAGGATCAAACTCTTCAAAATCGAGAACTTTTTCACCTTGGTCTCCAAATTTGACCAAAGCAATGTGGGAGCCTTCAGGACCGACGTTGATGTTCTTTGACACATCGACAACGAATTTAAGCAGAGTGCCCCAGTCGTCACCAACACTTCCTGAGGCATCTGCCACAAAAGCCAAGTCAATTTTACAGTTCGGGTCCTCTGTGGAAATTTGAAGGAAAAAGAGAACGTTATATGGTTTGCATCGCCAGTGTCTCACTGGAGAGCATTAGTTTGGTAAGGTCGAGGAAAGCCTGGAGCTTAGAGGCGGAAGAATTTGCAAAGAAGCATACTTTTTCATGCAAAAGCACCTTGAGGTATGTCTCGATTATAACGATCCACCGTGACGACATCAAAACCTGATCGGAATCCTGAGCACTCGCTCGCCAGAAAAAAAAATACTATCAAAGCCGTCACAGTTGATCCTTTATTTATTCTTGTTTTTCCGAATATTTCGCGTACTTTTCCCCAGGTTTTCCAGTCTTCCACCCCTTTACAAAAATTAACCATCCAAATCGCAATTTACTTGGAACAGCGGACGAAAATGCCCCCTTCTCTAATATCTTGTGCTAAATATGATTCAATACATAATTGTTCGTCTTTTCCCCTTGCATTCGATTTCCGACAGGTCTAGTTTACGATTTTGGATTGAAATGTTCTTAACTAGAACGTTTGTTAATTGATTTTTGTTTATTGTGAGCGTCTAAGCAGTAAGCCGAGTCAAAGTGCTCTTTTCTGGGATGTCGCGTAACAATTGCGTGACATTTTAACGAAAGTCAAAGCTTTTAGAAAATGCGTGACCATTTCGCAACATGTCATGTTGTCACTGAGTATAGAAACAGATTTACAGGAAAGTCCTTAGTTTAGTTCAAGAACGTGAATGCTGCTTTGAAGTGGAGACGAACAACTGCTATTCTTTCCGTGCTTTATAAAATATTACAATTTCCCCGCTTCGTTGTTTCAACTCCCTCAGAGTCAGATGAAAGGAGCTTTGTGAAAAGAAAGCAACTGTTTAAAGGCAAGAGCGTTCAAGATCCACTGGGCTAATGTAAAATAAAAATAAAAAACAATATAAGCGTTTCAAAGACAAGGAAAGGGTATGTTTGAAAACTGTGAATTAAGCTACAGGAAGTGGTCTCAGATCGAACAATTTTTCCTTGAGATTTCATGACATTAAACCGCAGAAATTATTTCGTGTAATATTAGGTATCAGTTTTGATCAAACGATTTCATTGCTACGTGTTCAGTAAACCAATGGATTTTCTTCCAATATTCGCGATGAAACCATCAAATCGTTCGACGCGAAACAGGGACAACAAGTCATAATACTTTTATGATCACGCAACGATCACTGTTAATGATAATAAACAAAACCAGGCACTGTGTTCTATGCTGAATGTACTCACGCGCTGGAATCCTCGTCCCTTGCAACAAAAGAAAAAGAACAACACTCCAAATTAAGTTCGTCTGCATATTGATGAGTGTTAACTCAACTTGGAAGGGAAGCTATGATAAAGCCAGATCTTACAGATCACTCGAAAGGCCAGCCATTTTGCGAGGATCTGAAGCACGCATGGAGGCTTCAGATAACGTCAATAGGTCTTTGTGGAAAGGAAGTCATGTAACTCGAAACCGTCTACTCACAACAGACACATTCTTTATTCATTCATTATCAGCGATCCATTCAACACTCATTCGTAATATTTACACTGTGGGTCTTTAGCTTTTGAACTAAGCTCTCCGTTCTCACTTATAAAAACAGATTGATGAGACAGTGAAATTTAATCTATTGGATATGGATCCAAGAAAATCAAATCTTCCAAAGGATGGTTTCAATGCCCTTCTAAGGTGTAAATTTCTTTAGTCACAACAAGAAGCTGACACATCAAGTATTTTTAAAAACACTTCTTCTTTGATGTCCTTCTAGTGATTTCCCTAAAATTTCATTAATTCAGCCATATGAAGCTTCATTTCTCTTCACCTAAACTTTTCCCACCGATATTTGTGGTTGGTTAACTACAACACGAGCAAAGAAATTATGAACACCATGACGTGACCAAGATATCGGGTCACCGCTGACCTTCTATGACATCATGGGGAGCAGGAGGTAGATTCATTTTCTCATTGAGGTCTTTTTGGCTTTTTTTTTTTTCTTTTTTTTTTCCATTTGATTTTTTACTTAAACATTCTTTATTCATTTTAGCTTTTTTTTTAATTTGTGGGTTAATCACGAGAAAGATGTACTGACAACAATCAAATTCTCAAATCAGAAAATATTAATTGGTCTTCGTGTAGAAACTTCTCGAAAAATGATTTCATACATCAAACAACATTCTTCCTTGAGAAGACAAAGAACTCTGGAAAACAGATTAGGTAAGTTTTCGAACGGGCACACAGACGCTGCAAAAAAAAATTCACGATTTAAAAAGAGAGAATTATTTGACATTCAGATCAGCCGAGCAAATTCAGAAATGAAAGTGAACTGAGGAAGACATTATATTGCACATTAAAGGGTAGAAATACACGACAACATTACTTAAATCATAAAATTGTAATATTCTTTGGGTATATTGGTTCATCTCCAATGGATCCATTTTCTACCAATTGGATAAGTTAAAGATTTCTGCAGAGATAAGAAGAACAGGAGGCGAACTCAAAATGTAGACTGTATTTCTGACCCAAAAGAAAAAGCTATCAAATTTTCTTCTTGATTTCGATCGGCTCGGTTTGAAAATGAACGAAGAATGGACAACTTATTGTCTGAGTAAAGCATGTAAAGTCTGAGTGAATCATGTAAATTCTGGCCACAAGGGGAATTTAATTGCTGTAAAAATTTAACTATCACCACATTCTACGTCAATTCGTTGGATAAATAATTTATTTCACGAGGCTTGCGCGGTGATAATTTTTTTTTTTTAAGTCTGATAATTCCATCATTTTTGCATGGAGCAATTGCATTCAAGCTATATTGAAACAGCGGGAGAAACTAGTTCGCTTCTCGGAAGAATTTTCCGTTTGATTTCATCTAAGGATTTCACCAGCATTAATTAATCGGTTTGAAGTTCTGGTGAAGTAATATTTATCGAATGGATTCACATAAAACGGAGTCAAGTTGTTCATTATCAACTGAAATGGAACGTAAATCATCAGCCGAAGAACCAGTTTGTGACGAAGGAGTACAATTAGAACGTTTTGACTCAGTGGATAGTTTTCGCACAAGAGCATCGACAGAAAGCCGGACTGTATCAATGGCTTCCACTGAAAGCTACGAAACAGTAAGGTTTTTTTTTGTTTGTTTTGGTTAGAAATCACCTGCCAGCTTTTATATCTTGAGTGTATTTAATAACTCATCACATTTTGGTTTCTGTTGTCTAAACTGAGCTTATCGTAGATGGAGCGTAAGATTTTAAAATGCCTTTTTCCAATGCGGTAGAAGCGAAGTCTAATGGCCTCTCGAAAAATTTTTTTTCAAAGCATAAGTAAACTGAGAAGCCTTAATTGCAAAAGAACTATTATCGCATTGAATTTTATTATAAAGATAAACTACGAGGCTATTTTAAGTCAAAGTTCCACAATTAGTACTTTTTTAGGTTAATTAACACCGTTATCTAACAGTCCAAAGGCTGTTGATTAACAGCAAAAAGTACTGACCGAGTAATGATCTATTTACCTCATAATTTTCCACCGGGTATAAACACTCTAAAAATAAAAATAAAAAATATGAGAAGCTGTGATTTCTAAACAACATGCATAAGTCGGCATTTTCGAGGGGCTTTGCGACATTTGGCTGAAAGCTTAGTCTTCCCTAAAGCACTTGCTTGTTGGGGGGAATAATAAGGTATCAGTGTATTTCTGGAACCGTTTGTCTTTTTCTCTCCTTTTTTATCTTTTGTCAGGCTTCCTCATCTTTCCCAAGCTGGGATAGAAACAGCTGCCAAGGGAACAGAAGATCCTGTTTATTGGGATGGATAAATTCGCTGGAGGAAACTACCAGACGAACACTTTTCATTCATCATCTGCCAGTAGAAATATGCGATCCCGTCAAAGACATGTCGTTGTTTAGTTGTGAAGCGGAGTTTTGTCGTATTTGTCATTGCGGTAAAGAGGATGAAGAGTTAATTGCACCATGCAGATGCTCTGGAAGTGCTAAGTTTGCGCATCAAAGTTGCTTGCTGTCTTGGTTTGAACTGAAAAAGGACAAGACATGCGAACTGTGCCTTTACGAAATTTCTGTCAAAAAGATGGGCTTCAAACCATTCTCACAGGTATTGAAAGCACTATTCAAAGCTTCTTTTCATCGTGGCCATTAACTAAAAGTTTGTGAACGTTTCTCAGCTGTTTGTTGATTTTTTTGCTAACAGTTAGATGCATAACTATTTGTTTGTTTGTTTGTTTGTTTGTGTCTCACACTGAATTGTTGGCCTAGGTTCTTTAAAATGATATTTTTTCAATCAATTTTTAACTTACTACTGATATAAATTAGGGCGAATGAAAAGGGGAAGTGGAAAAAGTATATTAAAAGCATTTTTATACACTATGTCTATCTGTTTGTCTGGCTATCAGTCTATCTATCTGTCTGACCGTCTGTACAGTATTCAACTGTCTGTCTGTCTGTTTGTCTGCCGTCTCCTTATCCAGTACAGTTGTATCATGCTACTGACTCCTTCGTAAATTTGTCTAACTGGCTGTCTGTTGCCCTTCACTCTAACTGTCTATCGGTCTGTCCACCCATCTGTCTATCTACCCATCTGTCTACGTATTTGTCTTACTGTCTGTAAAGTGAAGATCCCTGTGGAATTTTTTTATTATCATTATAAAATCTGTATTATGTATTTTTCACTCTGGTAACCCGTCTAATTGCTTGTTTGTCTGTCTAACAGTCTGTCTGTTGCCTGTCTGCCGGTCTAATTTAACATTTCACTCCTTTACGATTTTTAATTCACGTTCTCTTTGTTTTTTCACCCTTAAGTGGAGACTACCATGGCGTTCGTGCGACATTGTGGCGTACCTTTTCTTGTTCTACTGTCTGGTTCTGGTAGTATTTATAGCCATGGTACTGTGGATCGCCTCTAAGCGTTGCCTCTCTCCCATTTGCATTGTTCTGTACTTCGCGTGCGGTTTGGCAGTGTGTTACTTCACCTATTGCTGCGGTTGCATAGAACATATTCGCTTCTACTGGAGAGCATGGATCGATGTGAACCGTCAGTGGCTCATATTAACTCACAAAGACAGTGTACAGGTTCTCAATAATGCTATAGAAAAGATGAGCAACAACGGATGTGGCAAAGCAAGGGAGGAATTTGTCTAGGTGCTTTGAAACTACCGCTATGTAATTATAACAACAGACCAATATCGAAAGGAAATATAAGGAAAGAAAACAAGGAGAGAATAACATACTCATCTTTATAAAAACAAAAAATATTATGTAGGAGACGTGGTAGTCTGATGGTAAGTGCGTAGGGCTTCGGGTCAAGAGGGCTGGGTTCGGAGCCTAGCCGAGTCATTGCGTTAAATCAGTTTTATTAGTATAGATGCACTCATATAGCGAGCCTGGGCTTCTTGTGAACAACCTTGTAGGCCTTCATATTCCTACAAGACGTAGGTGTTAAACCTCGTGCTGAAATACGGCATTCTCAAGTATTCAACGTAAATTACTTATTAAACAACAGTACAAAAGTGGAGAGCTGAACTATACAATAAATGAACTGTTTGTAAAGAAAAAAGTTTGTTTGGTTTTTAATATTTAACATACAGTTGTTCATGCGATTTGCTAACGGGCAATATACGTAATACTGAGGATTGTTGTTTGCCATACACAGCACGGACAGAAGGGAGAGATTGGTCATTATTCATCAGGGGGGGGTCGATAAAATTTCCTTGTTTCCCCTCCCCCCCCCCCCAATACAGTTGTGTAATTTTCTTGTGAAACCCTCCTAATTGGCAGTTAATTGACCGTCAATCCTCTAATAGTCCCCCCTCAGTATACTTTGTTGGGGACGACTGACTCTCTTCCGTACCCATTGAAAACTATGTGGCTCCCTTTGAAAATTGATCAAACCCCCCCCCCCCTTCCCCCTCCTTCCCTTATAAGAGATGAACTAAGGGACCGGTCATTATTTATCGCCTGGGGGGGGGGGGGTCGGAGTATTTTTGTTGTCACATCGGAGCATTTACCTGATCCCCCCCGTCGAGTATCTAGTTTTTTAGAGATCCCCCCTTATCGGTAGTGGAAAGTTTCATGATCCCCCCCCCCCTTTTCTCCCAGCCACCGCCAAATAACTTTTTGAATATGCAAGTGATATTTTAATAGTGGTACTTACGTCTCATGGACCTTGAACCACAACGGTAAATATTTGCTCGTCAGATACGAACTGAATTGTCGAGGACGTGCCAATCTCAGGCTGTTCATCCAAATCCACGAAAACATAGTCATCGTCGCTCTCTGCCTCTCCACTTTCGGATTCTTCATCCTCGGATTCCACGTCATCTTCATCACTCGACAGTTCTTCTGTTATCACAGTCTCTTTATTCTGTCGGTAATAGTGACATCGAATGGCCTTCACTTTGTCAAGTTTCCGACCCACAGTCGTCAAACCATGCTTGTTGAGATACAGGTCTAGTTCTCTTACCCGCAACTTTTCAACTTTGCCACCCTCGATGAGGTTATCCCATTGAAAGCCCTTGTACGTTCGTTCGGCCTCTTGCCTTCTTCGCTCCTGAGCTGCTCTTGTTCTGATGTCCTTTCGGATCTCAATATCCTTCAAATGATTAACATATGCAATGACGTGCTTCTCTTCCACATTATATTTTGAGCAGAAGCTCTTCATGGTATCCTGATCGTTTCTGATACTGTCAGAATGTTCCTCGTACAGATCTTTAATACATTTTCTTGGAAGGTAATCATCTGGTGTCCTGCCCGTCGATTCCGTCTGATAGATATCCATGCAATCACCCGGGGTCCCGGCGCGACCTAAAATTCCTTTTTTTTTGGTCTGATCCCCCCCATTATACTTGTCAATTACGGCTGATCCCCCCTAAAGGTCTTCAAAAAACCATGTGATCCCCCCCTAAATACTCCGACCCCCCCCAGGCGATAAATAATGACCGGTCCCTAAGGACCGTTTGAAGAAAATTAGCTCCAAATTATTGCTCAAAGGTTTGTCTACCGAACACTCCGGAGTGAAGTAGCTTAGCCGCGCAAAAACGTGTGGTCTCTTTAAGTCAATCTTCAGTCCAAATGGACAAAGGTTAATCTGTCCCTTGTTTAAAACATCTGCCGGGTGCAAAAGTGTAATCATACAATTTGTCCTCAAAAATACACATGGCTGAATATAAAACTACAAGATTAAGTAATTTTAAGCCCATCAGTTTCCCTACTGATATCATTATTGCTCAGTGGGTTGCATTTTCAGCGTAAGGTTTTACGGAGAAGAAAAATTAGTCATAATTTGAAGCTGTTTTTCGCTTTTGTCGAGTGAAATATCGTAGCCAATACAAACGAAAAGCAAATTGTATTTTCTGTCCGTGATGCTTTTTTTCCCCTTTTTTTTCATTTTTAAATATTTTACAAGTTATTTATCAAAAGTAATTACGATACAAAGAGAAAACCACAGAACCTATTTCATTTTTCTATCAAGCTAAGTTGATATCAAAAGCTATCTCGTGTTTTTAGCTTTGCCATCATCAGTTATCGGTTGGCCGGGAAAATTGCAAATTGTCAACTTGTCTGGATCAACGACGGTCTTCAGTGAGAATATTTATGAATGATTGTTAACGTTTTAACAATCTTTTCAACGCCCAGATTAGATCAGAATATCGAAAAAAAGGCATCAAGTAAATCACTGTTCTAAACTTAAATTACCACACAATTTGTCCTCAAGTCAAATTTATGTTTTATCAGTGACATCTGTCATTAAATTCCGGTCATTTTCCAGTGAATTCATACAGCGTTGATTTAGAGACGTTGAACGGAAACATCCGTTTTAAAGAAAGTGTCTGATCAAGGTCGCAAAAATACACTTGCGTTTACACCTGCTATATCAAAACAGCATTTATTTTCTCTCGAAATTTAACTCTGGAGTGTTGCCGACGGCCAAAATCACAGTTTGAGTTGACAGGAGATATCACACTCCGCAAACGCCCTTAACATCTGTCGCGTGTTCGCCAGTAGGACATATTTGCTACCATTAAAAGTCAGGTTGCTATGTAATCTTTTGCCAAAAAAAGGAAAAATCGCAAAGGAACAAGAAATTGAAAAAACTCAACAAGGAAACGTACTGTTCACTCTTCTCCTTTCATATTTGAGGGTAGCTATGAACTGACAGCCAATAGGTTTTTATTTCGATGCATTGCATTTTGAATAACCTATTACCACACAACGTGTTATCCATACGAAAAACTGCATTTGATCAAAATAACCTAAGCTTTAGAACCTTACCTGTTTTTGAGACAAAAAGCTTTATTTTCAGCAAACGTCACTTGATAATTCCTACATGTAATTGGTTGAAAATAAGGAAGTGTGTTTCAAAGGGTTTACCGGCGCAGAAAGAGAAACTAAACAGCCTTGAACGCAATTTACTTCGCGTCTAATCTTTTGCGTAAAAATTGCGATCTTTCTGGTTACAATTAGCCGTTAGCTGTCACTATTCCAGGTTGGAAAAATTATTGGAAACTTTATCTTCACGCTTGAAGTAATTTTTTTTACCGTCAAGACCACTTTCGATTTGGTTTACAAGAACAGATCATGACACAGGTAGGATTTTGCCGTGATGTCCATTCCAAAATTGTTTCAATGTGGTAAAAAACATAACATTTAAAAACGATTCAATTTTTTCTAGTATGTTGAAGAAATGTCTGTTCTCTCGATGTAAAACCACTTTAAATCAGTCCTTCCTCTTAAGAACCTCGCAAATGGAACATAAACAAAATATTGTGTCATAATTAGAGTAAGATTTTTAATAATCTGATCTCTCCTTCGATACTTCTCTTTCCTCTAAAAAGAAATCGTAGCGCAAATTCAAGTTAGCCGTATCGTCTGGATCTTTACGCCATGGTAACTGAAAAAAAAAAATGAGATGTGGGTTATGAACATTTCGGGTGAGTTTTAAGAGAGCAGTCGCCCTTTAAGGCCGCTGGCTATGTATAGAAATAAATTTTAAATAAACGGTAATTTGCGGTAAATATAGCTGCCAGATGGTTTAAACTGGATTCGTCACCGATTATAAATCGGGCTATTTGGAAATAACTTGATACATAAAGCGACCATAAGCAAACTCCTCAATCTTGATTGGCTTACAGGTAATGTTATATCTGACCAAAAATTCATGGTCCACAAATATGTTATGATTACATGTCATGGTTCAGCACCATTTGTTGCAGAGCTTAAGATTGTTTTATGGTTTTTTGATAAAAACAAACAGAAAAATTTTCCACTTGTGTAAAATAAAAATAAGAGAGAGCCAGCTTAGATCTAACGCGTGTAAAATATCAGTTAGAGTTAAATTATTAAATTTAAGCTTGCAGTCCCAAAACAAAGTAATTAAATTAAAGAGATTAAGATTTACAAATAAGGCAAACGGTAAAAATTTATTTTCTTGTCGCCTACTGTCGGCCATTTTTACATTAAATTCAGAATATTTGCGGTGACCGTTGACAAGAGACTTTTGAAATTTTCAAAAAAAGGGCTAACGCTCGAGACGTCAGTTCTAGAACCTCTTTAAGATACCAAATTTACATTATCGACTCAGTTGATAGAGACAAATTATATTATGTTGACCCGAGGACTATAAAGATGGGAAGTGAATAGAGAGTTGACTATGCCGTTGCCGGAAATTTCCTGTTTAAACTCAGATCAACAGCGGGACGAACAAGGTTCAAGCATACGAGGGAGAATTTGGTTTGATCACCTTCAGATTTTTCGTTTGCCATTCGAGAAAATTTTCTCCATCCTTTCTCATTCCTACTCCTTTTTACTTATTCTTTCAATTTCCATGTTTTTCTGAGTCATACTACAGCAGGTTTTTCCTACGCTTCCGTAACCTCCAACGTTGTTTTGCGATTTTATTAAAAAAAAAAAACCCTGTTAATTTACCCCACGTAACTCAGTCCTTCCAGTTCCATTTTCCTTGCAGCCGGAATCAGCAAATCTGATTCTTTGTAAAGTGTTACTTATTCTTCTTACAGTTGTTATAAACGTCAATTGAATTTCTTGGTTACTTCCGCTGATAATTTGGTTACATTAGTATTTTTTTACCTCACACAGGTTTATCCGCTTCCTGAGATCGACCCACGCCTACACCCTCCGCAAGATGCCATCAGTGGTCTACGAGGTGCGAACGCAGTTGGATCCGTTATAAATTGTCATGGAAACCCAGCCTTTGTTGTGGAGCTCTTTTCGAGAGAAAACTCAGAAGTGTGTACCATGCAGCCCGGACAGGAACTCCAGATAATGGTTTGTTTTTTGTTGTTGTTGTTTTCTTAGACACTCTGTCTAAGAGTTTTTTGACACTCTGCTTTCTGATTCAATTGCTATGGACTCGTGAGAGTAAAAGTTTTAAAAAATTAAATTCTAACGAAGCATTTATTAATTCATTTGATTATTCATTGATTTCTTCACCCACATTCTTGCTTCTTCATTCAGTCGTTTCTACATACCGACACTCATTCATTTATCTCATTCATTCATTTATTCATACAGGCATTGGCCAATCACTCGCTCACGGTCACTCGCTCTCTCACCCATTCATTCATTCATTCATTCATTCATTCATTTAAAAACTCATCCAGTTACTTACTCATCCACTCACATATTCGTTCATTTATTCATTCCTCCATCTATTCAGCCAACATACCGTTGGCTACAAAGGTTAGGTATAACTCTGTTAAACTCGTATAAAATGCCTTCAAGTACTTGCCAAGTTAATAAACCAATTATGGAAATAAATAAGATGTTGACCTTTTAACTTATGAATTTATCCACCGAAGGATGAAGATATCTGCCGAATTTGTCACGATACCAAAGAAAAAGAAGAACTTGTACGAGTTTGCCGATGTGATGGATCTGCGCGGTTCGCCCATAGGAGTTGTGTCCTACGTTGGTTTCAATTTTCCTTCCGTCAGGAATGTGAACTGTGTCATTACAAAATGAAAATCAAGAAAAATGGCTTTAAACCCCTAAAGGAGGTGGGAAATTTAACTTTTTTCCCTCAGTCTATTCAGACACGAACGATCCAGCCTGACATATAAGTAAGCCTCTCTGCAAGTTTATTTAAAAGCTTACTCATTCATAAATACCAAAAGACGTTGGTGAAGAACATGGTCCCCTTCTTTCCTTTGTGTTGTGTTCTTGGGAAAGATACGTCTCTCTTACAGCGCTTTTCTCCACCCAGGAGTACAAATGGGTAGGGGCCGGTTGTAAGAGAGATCTAACGATTAACTGAGTGGGAGAGAAGGAGGAGGGGGCGGGGGGGTCTTCGATGGAATGGTGTCCCATCAAGGGAGAGTAGCAACTCTCCCAGTCTTTTTATGCTACAGAAATCGAGATCAGTCCCGGCTCCAGTTGGATGATAGGCCGCTTAGGTTGAATGCAGAATTATAGAAACCGAGATAAGCTCGAGATCTAAGCCACTAAGCTCGAGAATAGACTCTCTATTTAACCATTCTGTGGGTGTCTCTTTGCAGTGGTCCAATCCATGCCAGTTCATGTCATCAGTGGATTTCTTTATCATGCTGATTGTCAACATCTTACATGGAGCCGTGTTTTCGATGATTGTGATGGTGGCGGTAACGAACAACTGCTTTAGTCTGACCTGTATCTCTCTCATCTTGTTATGCTTTGCAAGTATGCAAATACTTTCATAGCCCTTTGACCCTTAGGAGTGACCAGCATCTAATTTCTCCTCACAGTATCAACCCTGAATCAAATATTAAGATCACGAAACTAAAGGAAAAGGTTACCAAATAGAGAAGCTTTTGATTGTTAAACAAATTCTCAACAAAATGGCAGAACCTTAGGGAACATATAGAAAACATTATGGAGAATATGCATAAATATGTTAGGGTGTAAAGAATTATGTCATCTGTACCTCTGTCCTTCAATAGATCATAAGTAGGAACCCATCAAAATACGCCTATTATTCAGCTTATCATAGAAAACAGCGCATAATCATTACGTACAATCCTCTTGTTTATCTCCACTCATTTGTTACAATTTTTTATCTTGACTCACTTTTAGTCGCTCTTTTGATGTTCTACTGCTGCGATGGATGTAAATACTTGAATTCCTGCAAAGTACAATGGGTAGTAAACAACAGCAGATGGAGTATCTCCAGTTATGACGAAGAATCATCCTATCAATGACAGAACCCGCAGTCCATCACGTGACATTCGATAAAGAAGGGCATGAAAAGGTTAGATATGGAAGCTGGAATTGCCAATTTTCCTACTGGAAATGGGATTTGGGCTAAGAAATGTAATTTATTCCCTAAGGGAGACATGCAGCCTGGTTGATAGGAGAGCCTGAAGGAACCGATCGTCGAAATAGCCCTTCCGTAAGCTAAAACTAGCGTATTGGCAGATCTAATGAGACAGAACCTAGACTTGGACGGAAATTCTCAAGGAAAATATGTTGGATTTTTTTAAATACCGATAGAACTTTTAGTTTAACGACGCCAACCTGTCGAGATCCCATCTACATCCCAGTGGGATTCTGGAAAAATCCTAGCAGGTTAACAGCAAGTTCCCACCAGGATCTCGGAAAGACCCCGTGGGATTCCGCCAAGACCACAGCACGGCCTCGGGAAGAACCAGACAAGATCTCAACGGTTCTCCGGTGGGATACCGGCACCGCCTAGAATTGTTCTCTGACTTACTGAAACTTATCCTCAATATTACAGAGGTGCAAAAAATATTATCTGTCCCTTATAACAGACAAAAGGCGTTTACATGTAAGGGCATGCAGTCTAAGGTAGATAAGTATACAAGTAACCAGACTTTTTACAAATGATCTCTCAGCTTTTCTGATGTAAATTATGGTTATGATTACAAACCTTGTCAACAGGACTCGTACGCAATAAACCAATATATTTATTTTAAAAAACTCCGTGCAACACAACAACAATATAAAGATATATCGCCTTTGATAGCCTGCCGTGTTTTTAATCACATCACCTTTGAAATCAAGTTCACTAAACTGGGCACGGTTTTTATTTCAACGTGCTGTAAACATGACAACAATTTACTGTTAGCCGCTTACAAAGGAAACAGTCCTCTTAAGTGCAGATATCTCAGTTATTATCAGCGACTATCGAAAATTATATACAGTAGTTACAAGTTGATTTTCGATGTTCGCTCTATGACCATATTCGTACAGTTCCGTCTGATCCACCGCTAACCAAGAACTCTCCTACACGATCAAACAATACACTTTGTACTGCATCCTCATGCGCAGTGAGCTCAGGAGCCTGGCCTGTCGCCACTTCAATCATCTTGACCGTCCCATCATTACTTGCGACTCCAAGGACTGTGCCGCTAGGGTCAAAGTCTAGGCGGTTGGCCGGGTGGGGCCCGAGATCTACAGTTTTCATGCAGGCCACAGTTCGCACGTCCCACATTTTGACAACACCATATGCATCACACGAGGCAACGGTATCACCCTGAGAAGCGTTCAAAAATGGGGTTTAATTATTATACAACCTAATCCTGGGAGAATATATAATTTGTATATTTGTTTGTGTGTGTGTAAGTTTTTGGTCTGTTTGTATTTTCTTTTTCTTTTTCCACGAAGAATCCATCAATAAACCTATCGGGAACCTGGCAACAACAATGTAATTTTTTTCTCTACTCGTTCAAATGACAGAAAACTTTATCCGACGGATAAATCACTACCTCGCGTATTTGTTAACAAAAACCACTGCGTTATCCACTGGGTGGTGATTTATCGAGTGGATAATTTTATCCACCCTTTGAACAACCAGGTCCAAAACTATTCCCGTTTTCTCGGTTTTGTAATAGCGCAAAACAAGAACAATTACCCTCTTACAGTTGTCCGCTTAGAACAACAGATCGTGCCATCTGGCGTTGGAGTTTTGCGGCTATACCTTTCTGTGGACTATCTTAAATTTGCAAAATAAAATGTTGCAGAAAGCTATCACCTACAGTCTTGAAAAAGAAATCGAGGAAAGTACGCAGAGGATAGGGGAAGGCTTGTGGTTTAGTATGGTTGCGTTTTTAGTCCTTTGGGTTAAAGAACTTTAAGATTTGATAGAGTTCAGTAAAATGTCTCTGGTAACCCTAATTATCTGATTATAATACCAATCGTATAGAGCATAGAAATACAATCAATCTGTATCCGCTTACCTTCAGATTAAACACCACGTGATTGCAGGAGTGCATGTGTCCGTAAAACGTCTGAGCGCAGAGTCCCTAAGGAAAGCAAGCCACGTCATGAACTTTCCGTGAAAAGTTTAAGGTGCAGGGCAACGTCAACTGAATAATCATTTAAATGAAGTACATTGCAAGAATTCAGTTAGCTAGCAAGAACTTCATGTCCCTTAAAATTAAACCGGTCAGTTAAGAGAACAGAGAGATATTGTTTGGCCGAACTGCTAAGTTCTTTAAGCAATGGCAGAAATTCTTCACGCTCCGACAATAACTGGTTAGGAGGCGTGCGAAGGATCGCAAACAACGGTGCAAATTATAGCTCTCACCATCATTGCTTCACAAATACATCGCGAACTTCTTACAAATTCTACCGTGTCGAGTTGGGTAACTCCGCTCGCCTACCGGAGGAACGAACTTGCATGTAAGCCTGATCTTTAAGTTGCCTTTGCGTGTTACTTGTTCATAAATAAATATAAACAAAGAAATTTCCTTACCGTTCTGGCGTCCCACAAAGAGAGCGTTTTATCAGCAGAGCAGGTCAGCAACGTGTTAGAGTATGGAAGGAACACTATACTATTTACAGAGTCAGCGTGACCGCGCAAAGTGTGTCGGCAGCGCTCACTGTGACAAGGAAAAAATTTTGACTTTCTGTCAAGCAAAACTTTTCTCAAAAATCACTTTAACCCTTTCACTCCCATGCGTGACCAAAACAGAATTTCTCCTAACTATATCTATACAATATCATACAGACAAGTGATGGGAATAGAGAGAAATTTCAATTGTGGGATTACTAACTGATTCGATACCATATTCTTCTAACTAATATAATGAGAATCGTTTGGCAGACAGTAAGGAGAATTACTAAGGAGATCTTGGGAGTTAAAGGGTTAGGGTACGTCTATTTCTTGATTGTAAGCCTTAGTTTAATCAACCTTTGCGAATTGCTTCTCAAGCCCCCATTTTGAAGTTTGCGTGAAGTACTTCCAATCAGCCAAGATAGTTTTTTTGCCTAAACCCTTAGTTTTGCAGCTAGTATCATTAGTCTTGCCACAAAATCTATTCCATATTGAAAGCTTAAACTTTACGGTAATTACTATGTCGCAGCGTAAGTTAGAGGAGTGAGAAATTACCTGTTGACATCCCAGACTTTAGAGGTGTTATCCATGGAACACGAAGCCAGAAAATCACCACACGAGTGCCAGGAACAGCCCCACACCGCATGGGTGTGGTCAGTGAAGGTCAGCACACATTCCGCTTTGGAAAAATCCCAGATCTTAACTGTCCCATCACCGGATGAAGTGGCCAGACGAGCGCCCCTGCAAAGACAACACGGCTCATGAAAAGGGGACTGGTTATACGGCCAGCAGTGCATGCGCAGCGCAAGTGCATTTACGTGAGCGCGAGCTAAGAAGTTTTTACTGTGAAAGTAAAGTGTTTACATTGACCGGCCAAGTTTCGAACCCAGACCCCTCAACCCAGAGTTCAGCGCACCGACCATTAGGCCACTTGTTCTCCCACGAAACACTCAACAAATTTTCTATGCTTCCAACTAGAGGCACGTCCAGCACCTATCATTTTCTATATCGCCTGTCAAAGTAGTATCATCATTTAACATTGCTTTTTTTCTTCAGGCAGCTTCTATCACACTCCATTTACTTGGTTAACAACGAAATTCCAACTCAAAATAAAAGTAAAACGTGGAAATAAGAAATAAAAAGATAAATAACTCAATTGTCAGGTCATACCCGGGGTGAAAGTCACAGTCGGAGAGCCAATCCTTGTGTCCTTCACCTGTCATAATGATGTCACCACTGAAACAAAATTTCAAAATTGAATAAAACAGATAACATTTTTTGACGGTGGATAACATTTAAGAGAACAAACGACCCTTCCAAGTGAGCTGTGGTTCATGGAATTGCACAAAAAAAAGCCCAAGAAAATTCCGGGTCCTTCAACCACATACTAATTGGCGCTACCACCGACTGTACTACGAAGACATATTTTGAGAGCGATGAAAATTCTAAAGGATTCTCCAAAACCGTGAAGGACTCAGATCTCTTTAGAGAGAACGAAAAACCCTCTGAAACAGGGTAACTGTTATTCGAAGAGTTTAAAGATAATTTCTTCTTTCAGTGCACGTAAATAAACATCACTTTATACAAGCTTCATGCGCCTATGAATCGAAGTTTTCCGCATACGCAAACAGTTGTCCACAAACGCGGTGGCTAATGCGTTGACATAAAAGTGTATTGGTTTTCTTCGGGTCGACGCGTTTGCAACCCGATTGAGTATTCGTTTATTTTCAGCGCAGTACCATCGACTCTGTACTTTTAAGGAGCACTGCTCACAGAATTCCATTTTCGACGACAAAAAAATTACAAAATTGATGATGCCCGAAAAGGCAGTTCACCTTGGCACACCCCACATCTTCCAGCTCCAGTCATCACTGACTGTGGCCAACACTTGTTTTCTAGGATGCAGAGCAAGTCTGTAAAAGGAACCAAGAGATGTGTCAAGGCTTGAAACCAGAAATTTAAACATAAGAATTCTAATACTGCAAACGAGGAACGATACCAGAGGCTGCTTTTCGGTTGAGGATTATTGAAGAAGCATTAAGAGGAGCAGCCTTGAGTGACAAAATCACACGTCCCTGTACTATAAAACCAAGTTAACGAGATGAGCACGCGATTGGCGTGTTTGACAAAAGGTGGTTCCCTTCGTCGTGGTAGTACTAGTCTCCCACGACCTCATAATTTTGCATCTGATTGGTTAAGACATGGCGTAAGACTTTTCTTGACTAACCACAGAGCAGAGTAAAGAAAAACTATTCCACCCCGGAACACTTTCGGCAGTGGATTACATATTGCCATGAGAAAGTTCTTACCCGCTGACTGGTAGGTTATGAGCACTGATGGTATGCGTCAATCTAAAGCCACCTGAACGAGTCAAATGCGCAGACGGGCCCCTGTGATGTGCAAGCTGAGGATTGACTCGACTGTCAGCAGGGAATTCTGAATCCTGAAATTAAACAAGAATTACATTTTGTACCTTGCAGTATGAAACATTTTCGTCAATTTTCATTGTAAGGGCACATACAGTAGCTCTGTAAGGTGACGCGAACATCAGGAAGAAAATGTATTTAGTTAACTGCTAAAGAACAAGAGAATATTCTCTTAAAGATAATTATTGCCGTCTAATTCAACTCAACACGTCCACAGACAGTCGTGAGTATATCAACAGAATAATTAAAGGATCAGCGAGTCATAAGACCCAAGACCATACAGGTCTGCATTATCTCACTAGCTGTAAACGAGATTCTGAAACAGCTCTCTTGTTAATATTGACATACTATACATGTACAGTCCCATCGTCTCGATTTTTTGTGGTCTGCTAATTTTAATGTTGTGGAGCCTTTCATAAAGTATTTATCATTATCCAATTGTCTAACTCCGAAAAAAGGGTCCTGTTTTAGTGAAAATATACCTTTGGATGTTTACTCTGCACCATCAGATGAGGATCAGCTTCATCTCTGCGTCCAGCTGAGGGGCGATACTGTGACACTTTTTTCTGAACCTCTCCCCCTTCAGTTGAACAAAACAAGATTAAAATAAAAAATAATTTAGATTTTAGCATTAGCACTTCCATGGGTAGCTCGTTGTCCAGTGTTTCCCACTTAAATTTGAAGTTGGAGGGTTTGTTTAAGTAGCCAGTGTACAAAACCAAAGAACCGGAAAAAAAAAAAAAAAAAAAAAGGAAACCCGTAGCAGGGAAGTGAACTGATAACAAAGTTTCACACAATCTTCAAGTTACTTTTATGTTGTGTGGGTCTGAAAATCGAACCCAGGCCACAACAGGGATGGGTGAGTTCTCATGCAATGGTACTATCCTTCTATCCTTGTACATCCAGTATGCAGTTCTTTGTCAAGAGCGGTTTTTTTTTTCTTGTTTTAGGTCTTGTTTTTCCAGCTTGATTTGTTTTTGTCCTGTTTTGCACAAGGTGTAAGTGCAGTTTCTTGAGACAAGAACCCCTTCATGACAGATTGGTAAATTAACGCTTTCATTTTTAACATCACAAACCTTGAGTGACCTCTGATTGGTTCCCTCCAACTTGATGAAGAGTTGTCTGAAGCCCAGTCATCTAAAAGAAAAAAAAAGGGGTTGGGTAAATCACTTTACAAAAGAGTTTCATAAACTGTAGACAATGCACATGAGAATATTAAAAAAGGTCAAAATAACTTGACACTGCTATATGAGACAAAAAAAAAACAATGTCACAACTGACCTGTCCAACTGCTCTGTCTCTTTCAAGTTTGGTCAACATTTTCTCCTTCATGGCCACCTGCAGGAAATTAAAAATAAATAGATACATTTTTTTAAAAAAGAAAAGGAAATCACTGTATTTGAAAGCTGTTCAATTCTAAATGAGGAATCGACTTGTAAAGTCTTTTCAAAATTGAATTCAAATATTGATAAAAGCTTAAATATAATTATTATTAATAGTACAATTACAGTACCTCGTATTTGTGTTTCAGAGTCTGAAGGGTGGGCTCATAGGAGGAATAGTGCTTCTTCAGTCTAAGACACAAAACAGCATTGTTACAGTACTGAACAGCATTGTTACAGTACTGTAAATTGCAAACTTATCAGAAAAATCAGAAGTGACTGGCTTGAGATATTTTCATAACTCATGTTAGCAGTGAAACAAAGCTGTCAGACTTATGCCTAAGTGCAGTTGTTACAACATTTACGAGGCAGCCAAAATCACAGCCTAGCATTGTGCTTTTAAGTGGTTGGATCTAATTGTCTCACATCTAGTATAAAATAACCACAAAAGCATAGCTCAAATCAAAGAAATCAATCAACAGAATACCTGCAATTGGTTAACTTTAAGTTAAAGAATATTCTGTTTTTCTTTCCATTATTTTGTTTACTTTCAAAGTTTTCTACCAAGATGTCATTGTTTTGGTAAATTGAAAGTAACAAAAGTTGCTTTGAATGTTTTTATTCCTTTAATATTTTTCTTGGGGAATTAGTGCAGAGCTGACAAATAGCAACCCACCTGCATGTGTCTCACATCTGACTGCAATGTTCAGCAATATACATACAAGCTACTTTTATGTTGGTTTAAACAAGTACATGTAATAAGGTACCTTTTAATGTCAGTAATAAGCCTGTTCTTCTCTTGAACAACTCTCTTGTGGTGCATGCGATGAAAATCTCTTTCTTTTTTCAACCTGACAAATGTCTGCTTTGCCTTTCTGCCAAGTAAAAAGAGGGGTTAGGAAATAAGTAGGTAAAAGTTTCTTACACAAACCTGCCTCAACTGATAATTTTCAACAAAGAGTTTATTTAGGAAGCTGGGGGGGGGGGGGGGGGGAGTTTACTTACTCAGCAGCTTCCTTGAATTTATTTACTTCTTGACGGAGAGTAGACACCATGTCATCCAACTGCTGGTTTCTACAAAAATAAATACCGCAAAAATTTTTCGGTTATGTTATTATTGTGTATATGTCATTTGTAACAACTTCACTGTATTGCACAGTACATGCATCTCATTTGTTAAAGATTCAAAGGAGAAGTACTGTACAGCCATATGCTTTAAAATTGAGTCTTGATGAAAGAGCTCTAATGCATAAATTAATCCTAAATTGATTGATTCATAAATTTTGCATGCTGCAAACATATGGGAAATTTTAGAACATATGATATTAAAGGGTGGACTGATCAGAGGACATTAACATGAAACCAGTTTACCCACTAACATCAGCATGCAAATTCTCCATACCTTTCTAAATACATCTGCAAAGGTGCTGACAGGGAGAATTTGTTTGACAATCAAAAGCTTCTTTAGTTAATGATCATTTCCTTTATTCATGTAACCTTATTGATTGATTCAGGGTTGATGTTGTAAGGAGAATTTGGTTGTTAGTCACTCCTTGTAATCAAAGCATTTACACTAACTTACTTCACATAAATGTCTGGTACAACTCTCACATCTTCTTCATTAAGTAATCCTTTTTGCAACAACTCATACCTAAAAGTGTCACAACCAAAGATTTAAATAACCAAACATATTTTTGAAAAGAGGTAATGGTCAAAAACCAATTTTAAACTAAGATTACTGACAAATCTGTCCTTGTACAAATATTCAGCTCACCACTCAGTGTCACAACCCAAGATTTACATACCCAAGCATATTTCACAAGAAAGCAACAATCAAAAACCCATTCTTAACTAAGATTACTGACAAATCTGTCCTTGTACAAATATTCAGCTCACCACTCAGTGTTACAACCAAAGATTTACATACCCAAACATATTTTTAAAAAAAAGCAATAATCAAAAACCAGTTCTTAACTAAGATTGCTGACAAATCTGTCCTTGTACAGATATTCAGCTCACCACTCAATGACACAACCCAAGATTTACATTCCCAAGCATATTTTTAAAAAAAGTCAAAAATTAAAAACCAATTCTAAAGTAAGAATTTACTGATGAATCTGTCCTTGTATAAATATTCAGCTTACCACTCAGTGTCATAACTGAAGATTTAAATTCCCTAGCACATTTTAAAAAGGAAGCAATCAATCAAAAACCAATTCTAAACGAAGATTACTGATTAATCTGTCGTTGTATAAATATTCAGCTTACCACTCAGTCTGAAAACAATCTAGTGTTCTTGTCATTCCCATTTTAACAAGAAAATTCCTCACAAAATCTTCCACAATCTCTGGTCTCTGGTAATAAGCCAAAAAAATAAGAATTAATTGTACAATGAAACCAGTATTTGCCTTCTCTAAAACAGGAAAGTTCTAGTAATTAGTTAACATAAATTAATGCTACTTACTGTTGTAACTGTTGCTTTCACTGGCTCAGTCTTTTGCTGTTGATTAAATCATATACAAGAGTTATGTTGCTTTTCATTCAGTTACAAAACTTTAGCATGTGTACATGTACTTTCATGCCTGCACATTTGCTGAATATATATCTTTACAGGATACAAGAAAACATCTTTTCCCTTTAACTCATGGTTATTATATCTTTTGTGCACTGTCTTAAAAATTATCTCATGCGAAATTTTTTTTCACATGCACCAACACTGGGCAATCCCATTTAACAACTCACAATTTACAAGTAACTTACAACATACCGCTAACAATTCATCACTAGTCTTTTCTTGCACTGTTGTAAAAGCTGTTTCCAAATCCTCATCTCCATCTGTTCAGAGAAGCAAAGTCACCAGAACAGGAAAATTCAATACCAATACTGTATACTCATAAACAAATACAGTGGAAGGAGACTGTTATAGGATATGTACACCTGTAAAAATGCAATAGGCTACACAGATCTCTTACATTATTGACAAGCCCAATTTCTAATCTATTATATTCAAGTAAATGTGTTTTTCTGGCCTCAAATCTCCCCTTAAAAAAACAAGATCAAGAACTTAAAGCTTTGCTGAATCCATATAAATCAATAATGTCTTCCATTATGAAAGAGCCCCATACAGCTACTTGTACAAGTACCTTTCAGGCCTCCTATTTCAACCGAACTGTTAAACTCTGGAACTACGTCTGTACCTTATCACCCCCGTCCAAGTTTTCTAACCCGACCACCTTTCAAACTTTTGTAGCAAAACACATGTTCTCTCTTGTCCGTTCAGTTTTTGATGTTAATAGTCCGTGCACGTGGTCAATTGTTAGGTCGTGTCCCTCTCATTGATTTTTAGTTATCTAGCACTTTTTCACTGTAAGTTTTTACATTTTTCATTTTTTTTTTTTTTTTTTTCGTTTTTATTAAGGGTAGTGCCCCGCATGGGACTCCATGTCCCGTTCGCACTGACCCTTTTGGCGTATGTCTATCCATTTTTTGTCTCTTTCCTTGTATATGTATTCATTTTGAGCTTGTAGACGTACCCAATAAAGCTGTTAAATAAATAAATAAATAAATAAATAAATAAAAGTACATCTGTGGCTTTATGTCTGTGACAAAAATTTAGCTTAATGGGGTTTTGAAATCTTGTGAGAAAATTCCATGTGGTAGACTGAGAATTCTCCCAGGTCCCCTGTGGGATGTACACCCTAACAGATATTAATTAGACTTTTCAAGTTTTTATTTTTAAGAAATGACCTCCAGTAAGCACTTGAAGCAGGTGATCACTGAGAACAAATAAAGTAAACTTTTCATGCTTACCTATAACATAATACTCATCTTCCAAGGGAACCTAGAGCAATACAAAGTAAGACAATTCATTTAAAAAAAATGCAACAACAAAATATGAAATGCAAGGGGAGACAAAAAAATATTTTCACTTTATTTGGGGTAACAGGTGAAAGATTGATCTTCACAGGATAACAGCAAAACATTTAGGTCACTGTAGAAAAAGAAGTTTTAAAAAATTATGGCCTCAATGGGATTTAAACCCATACATATGTTTCCAAGAGACTAGTTGGGGTACTATCAATGGAAAAAGGGGGTGGTTTTCTAAAGAAACTGTGGTACTGCTTAGTGGGAGAGTATAACAAGGTAATTAAGTATTATCATCTGTGTTGATAATGTAAATTGGCCACCATAAAGAGTTTCAAGGCTGACATTATTTCATTCTGACAAAGGGCTAGCACTCGAAGCAATAGCTTTGAAACTCTTTATGGTGGCCAATTTGTGTTCTTAACTCAGTTGATAATACTAAATTACCCCATTGTACCATCAGCAGTGCCAGGGAGCCACAAGTTAGCAGCAAAGCAAGTCTAAATGGGTTCTTTGCTCCCAACAAAAGAATCCGACTTCTAATTTGACTTGCTTCCAACAAGTGGCTCTGTAGCTTATTTGTTCAAGGCAGTCAACAAGGCACATGTTTGCATCCCATCAAAGTTACAAATTTCAGACTTCTTTCTCACCAATGACTCTAATTACAGTTGACCTCTGAGGTTCAATTTGTCAATAATAAGCACAGTTGAGATCTGCACTCAGAGATTAAGATCTCTGCTGTAAAAGAATATATCAACCACATCATTTGAAACAACTGGAAAAGAAACCTGACAGGTTTGAAAAATTGTGAACCATGGCAAAAACTTTAAACCACAAGCGTTACCTCTTCATAAGCAAACTCGTCATCACTGTCTTCCGCTACTGTCACCTCTGATTAAAACGTTAAAGATAAAAATATTGCAAGAATTGTCTCATTGTTTCCAAATTCAATACAAGTTACGAGGTAAAATTAAACGTTTAAGATTACAACCACAAGAACTACCGATAGTTTCAGTGTTTTCCTACTGTAATACCCTGTCCAAACTACAAATGAAAGCTGAGCAAATTTACTTGACTGCTTTGACAGTAGCAAGGACCATTTTAAGGCAAGTCACTCAAAAGTTGCTTCAGTGCAGTATGAACTCAGCCTATTAACAGTTCACTAGTGTTTGAGCTCAACACACATCATCACCTAGACGTTTTTACGACAATAAAAATTGACATTATCGGCGTATTGCGTCACGTCAATTGCGAACACACTTCACTTTACCACACATTCGAGTCTTCATCATAATTCTAGCGGGGGAAATAGTGGAGGAGAGTACAAAGGCACACAAAAAGGATACGTTCAAGATAGAAGACTCCTTGTTCGTCCGCCATTTTTGTTTCTTGTCGTTGCTAAGGGTGACGTCGATACACCATCAACTGACCAGCGGTTCTGTTATCGACCTTGCACTATTTCATGTCAAGGTCACTAAGCGAAACCTAAGGTTAACGAGAAAGGGGCGCCCACTACGAAGTGGAAATAGCATACTTGTGTGGAAGTAGCATAAAAAGCTGCGTTCACACAGAAATATAACAAAGACGACGAAAAGTGTGAAAAATTATACGACTGTGTAATACCGTCCGATTTTTTCATTTATCTTTTTTTTTCCCCGTTGAAAATATTGTGCTCCGTCGTTTTTGCTTCCGTACTTGCTATCCATTTCCCCATGCTGTTAGATAGAGGCTCTCCCATAAATTTCCCATAAAAGCTACTTATAATCACACCATTTATAGTCGTACATTCAAATAAATTTTATTGAAAAAAGTATAGAGTTTTACATGCGATTCAACACTAATTAACGCGCATTACACCTAATACCTTTCAACACTACATGTATTTGCGTTGCACCAATGTTTATGGCCAACTAAACCATTTTAATACAAAGAAGAATTGTGATGTTTCCATATGGTTCGAAACTCTTTTTAACGTATTTTTATAAATTGCGTAATAGACTTTTACACTATCTAAATTTGTCAGTGAAGTTTTTCGCGGGTTTTAAGACTAGAAAATATCTATTTTTAAATGTTAATACCTTACATTATTACATTCCAAGCTCAAAAATTAAATTAGGCAAATAGTACTGAAAATTTTGGGGCTACAAATAAATGGAAAAACATCCGTATAATTCTAATTATAATCACTCGCCGTACGTCTGATAAGTTACAGATGACAGATGACGTCATGATGCGGTAACTGAGTTTGTCATTGATGTTCTGACCACATATTGACGTCTTCTTTGATCTTTTACTGTACAGACCCACGGCAACATGGAATCTATTTACATCATACAATGATAAAATAACATATGTTTGTAACGATGACGTCATCTTTGCGTCAATCCTCCAATAGTTTGAAAGTAAAAAGCAATCAAAACGCGTGTATAATTCAGCTTACTATGGAAAAGTCAATGAAAGCCCTTTATTACACACATGAAGTTATAAACATAGCTTCCGCTGGTGAGAAAGAAGTCCATTTCCTAATTATCAGTCACTCTCATAACGAGGATAGTATTCTTAGCGAAAGCAAAATCTTTCAGCTAAGTCTCTTCGATTTAAACACTCGTGGCACAATGCTTGGCACAGAAAACGATACGTGGCATTCGAAGCGTTTTTTTCCTTCCACAAACGTAACATTTGATGAGCCTTATCAAAATAATCACGTCTCCTTTGATCAATGTTATCAAGGTCTTCCACGCGAATACCCAGCAGGAGTCCAAGCCTCCTCCAGTCTTCTGAGATGGAGTTCGACAGTCCCGCGTGATCATCTCTACTTAGAATGCCTTCTTTTAAAATTTTCCCTAAGAGTATTGAAAGGAATGTCATAAAAGAGCGCGGTGGAAGAATGGAAAAACTAGAATTTTATTAGAGAATATTAACATACCTGCGAGAGACACTTCCTCGGGAATGAACGTCTCCCCTCCTTGGTATATCTCTGGTCTTTCGAAATCTGCAAATAAAGAGTGTATGATTGGATTCAAACTTGACCGCGTTGAATCTTGGTTAAACGAGGAAACAATGGAAAGAAATCAAAGCTATGGAGACAAAAGAACTCTTTAAGTAAGGTGGGGGGGGGGGGTAGGAAGGGAGGGGCTTCTAAAAATTTTAGGGGGTAGAAGATGGGGCGTTCATTCGAGGTTAAACATTTAAATGAACTTTCAGCTGATAGCAGGGGTGCTCGAGGGGAGGCACTGATTCGGAGATCTTCGGCTTGAACTCAGTCCCTTACGTGCCTTTGAATTTTACATTGTTTATAATCTGTACCATCGTGACCTAAAAATGTGACATCTCTTACCTGTGCGAGAAACCTGAGCAGGAACCACTGATTGCCCAGTCTGGTGCGGTAGATCTTGCTTTCCGAAATGAACAGAACTGCATTGTGCCAAAGAGATCCCTGAGGAATATAAAAAACCATCAGTTCTGTTTCATTCTCCAACATTCCTGATCAAGTCCCTCGGTTATCGGAGACGAGAAAAAAAGCAGGCACCCCAAAACGAGTGAGGGTCACGCAACCTGTTTGTTGCTCTCCAGCTCTTTCACTCCTCTCCACAGATTGAGAGCCTAGTTAAGGCAAAAGTATGTGGCTCAAGGGGCCTACGAGTTTTGAAAAACACTCATTGCTCAGATATTATTTGATTTCACAGGAAAATGAGCTTGTCTACTTGCCTTCAACTTAAGAATGTCGGCCATAAAGTGTATACGCACTCTAAGCTCCACAATGTATCAAATTAGTTCGCTTGTCCTAATGACGACAGGGGCAATAAAAGCATAACTTCGTCCTCTTGGTCAGTAAATCTTGAGTTTTTGTGACAAACGTAAGACAACCAAGAAAAAAATTAATCAAAACTTTGCGCACGTTTCAAGCAAAACTAGTTATAATTAGTTACCCTCAGTCTGAGGAAAGCTTTGTAAAGACTTGCCATTGTGGTTTTTACCATTGATATCGTCCAAGACCTAAAGGCAAATAAATTACTCGCAGTGTAAGTATTCTCCAAATAATCATACAAAGGGGAAATTCGGCCACTATGAGGACAAAAAAGCTTTCGGGCAAAGTCCTGAGAGTCCTGAGATCAACTGAAACGTCAAATAGGAAACAAAAGGAACGTATTTCTTCGAAGTTTTGAATATTATCATTTTCCAGTCTTTAGGCCACTCGGTGTCATATCAAGGTCTGACCAAACCTGATTCCAAACCCCTTCGCTGGTTAAATACAACGAAAACCTGATCGCAAGGAACTTGGATTAGCTTTACCTGACTCCAAGTCTCGGGCGGACAAAACGTTGGACCCCTCAGAGTACGCGAGCAAACGAAAGGCTTTCTAGTCAAGGAAACATAATGCGCACAATCATCATGGCAACATTCTACTTCCGCATGCCAATAACACTTTCCGGTTCCACGAACAAACTGGCGCGGACACAAACTGCATTTAGCGCAGAGATCCCATGATACTGTTTGCAGCCAATGACACTCCTCGTGCAGCCTCTCCAAACTTGTCTTCAAAAAGCTAAAAGAGAGGGAGAGACTTTTGTCAAAGGGGTTGATATCTTTTCTTACAAATCTTTCACGTGGATACGTTAATCTCCAGAAAGTTCGTAATGTACAAAATGTTCACCTGAGAGAAATGAAGTAAACTGTAGCCTCCGTTAAAACAACATCTTGAGTATGACGTCCATTACACTATCAAAGGGTTAACGATGTTATGAAAAAACCCTAACTTGTCGGATCAATTCACATCGCATCAAAAACCACTTCCGATTTCACGAACTGGAATTCATGTAAAAGTTACCAACCGAATATAGAATGACTCACTTACGTGCACCTACCTTAAGACCTCTGAGCAAACTTTAGGCTCGATCACAACAGGGTCCAGACTTGGATCGGTGTAATTCCAAACGTGTACTTTGATCACACGCTTGTAGCAAACAAAATCAACTGCAGTGTGATCTCCCACAAAGAAACGAGCAAAGTTTGCCCAGAGCTTTGGTTGATCACAGGCAATTCGTCTTTGTACAAATTCGAAGAAAAAGACAACCATTCTTGAAAATAGACCACCAGGGACGTACTGAGTGGTGAATGTGACATAAACGGGTGCAGGGCCTGAGTTAACAGAAACGTTCGGCATAAAGGCGTCGTCAGGTGTGGAGGTCAACATGCACGGAACAAGATACACGGAACCGCCATCTTTTCCCGTATATTCACAAAGAAGGTTGAACTTCTTCATGAGAAAAAGTAAAGACTCTTTGATGTCGCCAACGCCCAGTTTTGTGCAAGAGTAATCAAGCAGTTTTGCATCAAGAATGCCGTACTTGCCAAGATCTTTGCGGAGATTAGAAATGAGTGTTTTCTCTTCTTTCTGTTTTTCAACCGTTATTATCTGACACAAAACATCAATCAACCACTTTGGACTCAAAAAAACCAGACTATCTGGATCGTCAGCCCTACCATGATAAACCACTGAACCACGATCGTGCAAAAACTGTAAAAGTACTTCATAGTCATCTTCGACCTCAAATTTGCAAATTTCGTCACAGATATTCTTTCGGAAGTCTTGCCTTGTGACATAATTAGTCCCCGCGCTTACTAGATTACGAACTACATTTTCCACTTGAAGCCACTTTAAAGGAACCACATCTTTTGTATGTGGCAAGGTATCTGCAACCTTCAGAATCTCTTTCCGTAAGGCAACAACTTCGGGATCTTCTTCCTCTAGTTCCTTACCAGCAAGAGTGTTGTTCACTGCAAATGTTTTTCCGATTATGTGTTCACTAAACTCTCTTGCTGTGTCACAAATAATGTCCTTTACACTCGTAGTCACGATTTCGGGGTCTTTTACAAGGTCGGCGCGTGTTCCAACCAAAATGACAGGTGGTAATACGTCGCCGTTCTTTTCGTGTTTGAAGGAATTCACCATGTCCATCCACCTCATAATGTGATCTAGGTTTGTGTCATTCTTGTCAGGAGATGAAATCTTAACTTCGTCGCAACCAGGCTCTTTCACCAAACATTGGGCTATGGCAGAAAGATCTTTGGTAGGATCAACCACTAGCAGATAAACTGCTTCACGCGAAGCGAGAATAGGATGAATAGCACGGTAAATGGCTTGACCACCAAAATCCATGCAAACTGGCCAAATGCCGTCATCCTTCACTGACTCTATCCCCGAGAGGTTTTCAGTGGTAAGTCGCACCACTTCATCGGGCATGTCACTGTTTCGCTTCTCATTATGCCCGTTGTCCCCTTGTCTTGTCGGAGAAGTTTTATCTGAGTTCACCCGAGTCCTCGGTTCTCTGTCATGATCCTGCTTTCCCTGAATTGAACCGAAAACACAAACATGTCAATTCAATTCGCAAAGTTGGAATGGAAGTTGGCCATTCATAAAAAGCTTAAATATCACCTTTTAATATGAATGAATAATAAAATGTATTAAAAACCTTTGGTGAGCTCTTTGGTCCAACCTCATTGAAGGATTCTGAAAAACAATTAGCTTTGATTAACTCCAGTTAACCTAGCAATACTTCGCTGTTGTGCTGTGGTTGTCGTTGCCGTCTTTTTCCCCCCCTTTGTCTTTTGCTTTACTTTGACGGCTTGTTTTTCAGGTTTAAAAACGTAAGATTATAATTTTGCGTGTCGCGTAAAGTTGTAGAATACTCGAAAAAATTCCGTACGGATCTGCTGTTTTCCTTGTTACGATGAAGTCGTGAGCTTAGCCATGCATACTGATTTACAAATAACATGATGTGATCAAAGATTGTTCTAGAAGCATATCTACATGAGTGAAACTCATGTCAAGCTGTTGTTGGTATCACTCGATAAGCCGTAAACAAAGATGTGTTGCAGACCTGCCGAGAAAACGGGTTAAATAACGACGTAAAAACCTATTTTAAAAAAACGTCGTTACTTGTGTGCGAGGTGTTGAATTTTAAAACTCCAACGATAAGCTATCTCCTTCCGGTCTTAGTAGCAACTTGTAAAAGGTAATGTAACGTGCTACCTCCGTGATTTGCTAGCGGAAAGTTTTTCAACAACACAAAAACCATACATACCCAGGTTTGATCCTATTTCACCGATCATTCCCTCAGTTCTCTGTGTCTCATCAGTCTCCGTATTCTTCGTAACTTCGCTGTCCACGTAAATTTCGTTTGGTGGTTCAGTTAATAATTGGTTACTAATATTTAGAGCACATTTGTAATGGAAGGTACTTTTTTCTTGTTCCTCTTTGGAATTCTTCCATGGATTTTCACTAACATGTTTTAGAGGCATGTCTATTTGCACCCCCAATGTGCTCGATTCATCTTGTCGGAATAGTTCACCTTTCAGAGAACGTAACACACTAGTTTTGCCAACCCGGTCTTGGCCAATCAACAAGATTTTAGCCCGCTTATCGAATGTCTTTCCCGTTTCAAGAGCTCTCTGATAAGCGGTCTTCGCGATGGATCCTCTGGCCAAAATATAAGGCGGGACTGAGTGCACAGTTTGGAACTTGCTTAAAGAAGGGAAATCAGCTCTTTCAGTCCTATTATTTGTGCGAAGAATGGTTTGCACTCTCTCCTTTGCCTGTATAGGGATACCAATGACAAGATAGATGTTGTCCAGACTTCTGTAACACCCTGCCAGAATTATATTTTTAGGTCCCGACCTCTTCGCAAGAATGTAATGCGCAAGCCCAAAGTTATCCTTTGCTCGCACAAGATCACCAAGGAAACTACATACGGTCCCCAAGCCAGAGTAAGAAAGAGCCACGAGAACGTGCTCAGGTCCAAAATTCTTCAAACAAATATTTAGCGCACGACTATAACAGTCCTTTGCTTCCTGAAATTCACTACAGGCAAGAAATACGTTCCCTAAGCCATGGTAAGAAAGAGCCACGAGAACGTGCTCAGGTCCAAAATTCTTCAAACAAATATTTAACGCACGACCATAACAGTCCTTTGCTTCCTGAAATTCACCACAGGCAAGAAATACGTTCCCCAAGCCATGGTAAGAACATGCCACTTCAACATGCTCAGGTCCTAAATTCTTCAAAAGAATATTCAGCGCACGACCATGATAGTCCTTTGCTTGCTGTAATTCACCAAGGACACCACATACGTTCCCCAAGCAGTTGTAAGAAGTTGCCACATCAACATGCTCAGGTCCTAAATTCTTCAAACGAATATTCAGCGAACGACCATGATAGTCCCTTGCTTCCTGAAATTCACCACAAGCAAGAAATACGGTTCCCAAGCCGTAGTAAGAACATGCCACTTCAACATGCTCAGCTCCTAAATTCTTCAAAAGAATATTCAGCGCACAACCATGATAGTCCTTTGCTTGCTGCAATTCACCAAGGACAATACATAAGGTCGCCAAGTCACGGTAAGAAGCTGCCACGTAAACATGCTCAGGTCCTAAATTCTTCAAACGAAAATCCAGCTCACGAACACGATTGTATTTCGCTTGCTGAACATCACCAAGGAACCCAGATACGGTTCCCTTGATACTGTAAGAGGTTGCTGCGACAGTCATGCTCAGGTTCACCCTTCTTCAAAGGAATCAAGAGTTTTTTCTGAATAAAAAGATGAGAATAGAACACAAATAGTGAATGGTTTTGACTGAAAAAGAAACAATATTACTGAAGAAATTCTTATCTGACAATTGTTAGGAACGACCTCCTAGGCCAGTTACCTGAAGGGTTACAAATTCTACAACTTTCAAGAGGAGACAACGAAGGCTTTGTGTCATTTGAGAAAAGCAAAAAAGTTAACGGAAGTTTTAGATGCAAAAGATTACCTGGTGGAGATGGGTTTACATTCGAGTTCTGCTCGTCTTTTTTTAAGCTTACTAGCACTGAACTCGCAAATTCTCTCAATACTGGCCGTGAAGATACTTAACCATCAATTTCGCAACGAAGAGTGGTAATAAGTCTCGGTTATACCAACAGACACCTCTGAAAACTGCAAAAGAACAACTTAGTTAGCGTTTACACAACGGACAGTCACGATTTTTCACGCGTTTGGCTTATTTTCCTTGACACAAAAATATTAGAGAAATGTTTCCGGTGTTCACGATTCCTTGTATTCCACAAGTCAGATCTTACATATAACACTTTCTCTGTAGATTCTATAACTCTATCATATAGAGAGATCTCTCAAACATGCTAAAATAATTATGAAGAGATTAAACAACGAGAATTTCCTTTCAAATTTTTTCACAAAATTATCGTACTGACAGAAGAACTTTCCCATTTCCAAACATTAAAATTGATTTGTATTAAGATGGTGAATTTTATTATTTAAGCCCAGCCTTTAAATGGAAGATGATACAAGCATACTCAGAAAAAATAATAACTCCGAGAGATGTCAATAGGGGTCGACCCGACAACCTTTCGATAAGTAGTTCGAAAGTTTGTCACCATGGACCTAGTTTAATGGCCAAGCCTGTCACGAGTCTCCTATAGCTCAGTGGTAGAGCATTCAAAGAACTAATCGGAAGGTCGTATGTTCCACTCCATTTGGAAGCACTTGTAGTTCTTTTACTCCAAGTACGCCTGTGTCATTCACCACATAACATCTTGTTTGATTAGTATTGTTTGTCAATTGTAGAGATGATTACAATGATCACGGCTTCATAAGTGAAGACAAATGACTGACGTAAAACTATACGCAACAAACTGGATAAAATGTAATGTATGTATTACCACAATTTGTTCAAAATTATGCAATTTTACCGTAATAAGGAAATGGAATGGGCAAAACATGCCACGTTCCACTGTGTAACAGAGCAAAAATATTGACAGAAGACGGTCCTAACCTTGAGTTTGTCTTTTGTTTTGGGCTAATGCCTGCGAGCCTGCCTGCAGTCTCTTAATGGTGCTGATGAATAAAGTAGGTAATTTTCTACAAAAACTTTAGTGCTGTGTCAGTGGGAGAGCATAACAGGGTATTTTAATATTATGAAGAAGGTTTATTAAAAGTATTCAAAAATAGCACCCAAGTGGTGAAATACATGTGAATTTACAAGCATACTTCAAATATTTAAAAAATACGAAAATCTTACATTTGACTTCAAAATTAAGAGTCTAAAGGGACTGGGAATTACAAGAGTCAGTAGTTATATACCAATGAAAAAACGCTTAGGTTTGCTTGACTACAAGGACTGGGCGTTAGACGCCATTGTTGGAAAGAAAGATTTTTTAAATCTTTCGGTCCGGCATTTAAAGAGTGATACATGGTTTTTGTTGCGCAACTCATAAACGTGGCAATCGGCGCGCTTTGGTGGAATAAGGTGGTACAGCCGTGACCCAGGCACACAGATACCGTCCCAAACTTTCTTGCAGAGTTCGTCTCTTCTCACATTTAAGCGAGTGGAGTTTGCAGCCACAATGGCGTCTTTGTAGCTCAGCGCCGGAAATAATATACGCAGAGCTCTTTTCTGAACTCTTTCGATCATGTCCTTGAGGTAAATTGGTAGGCTAGTAGACCAAGTGACGCAGGCGTATTCGAGGACCGATCGTACCAAGGCATAAAATATGTTAATAAGGTCTTCGGGTGGAATTCCGGACCGCTTGAGCACTCTTAAGATGTAAAGACGTTTTGAGGCTTTGGAGACAATCTCACGCACGTGCTCATTCCACCCAAGAGTGTCGCTGATAGTGACTCCAAGGACCTTGTGTGAGGAGACCCGTTCTAAGGGACGTCCATTGACGCACAAAGGGCCAAGATCTGGCCGTGTTTTAAGCGAACAAATCACAAGTTCCTTGCACTTCTTTGGGTTGAGGTTCATATTATTGCGCGACGACCACTGTGCAATGGCGTCAAGATCTTTCTGAAGGGACGATGTACCGCCTGATGGGATGACCTCGGATATTGTTAGGTCATCTACATATTTCCAGTGGCTCGATAGTAATGGAGTTTCAATCGCGAGATCGTTAATCATCAGGAGGAACAGGATGGGGCCAAGCTTAGTGCCCTGCGGGACTCCAGCGTGCACGGGCAACCAAGGGGATACAATGTTCTTAATCTTAACTGCTTGGCGACGGCCATAAAGAAAACTGCAAATCCAACGGATAATAAAACCACGGACCCCAAGGTGGATGAGTTTATTGACTAAGATAGTGTGGTCAATATGGTCAAAAGCCTTACTAAAATCCAGGAAGCAGGCCCTTAAGAACATACCTGGTTTGTCAATAGAGGACAACCAGTTGTGCATCATATCCAACAGGCAATAGATGGTTGAAGTTCCTTTGAGGCAGCCGAATTGGCTGAAATCGATGAGGTGCACAACATCCTCAATTAGCCATTCAACTACGAAATCCTCCAGGACTTTAGAGACGATTGCTGTTAGAGATAGGTCTTAAATCTTCCCTACCGGTTATGGGCGTAACCTTGGGTACCGGTGTGACATTAGAGTCTTTCCATGCAGTAGGGAAGGAGCCTGATGCAATAGAGGTGTTGAATATTCGCGTGATCGGCTCAGCGAGCTCAGCAGCATATTCTTTCCAAATACGAGTCGGAATCCCATCAGGCCCAGGGGCCTTAAAGGCGCTGATGGCAAGTAGCTTTTTGTAGACCCTTTGTGTCTCGATCACGGGCGGTTGAGGGGATGGTAAGTAGCAGGGCAGTGCACTTGTATCAAGTGGCTTAATGTCAGATATTACAGATACAAAAAACTCATTAAGGCGTGATGCGAGAGTCGCGCCAGAGATAATTCTGCCTTCCTCGTCAGTATAACTGAGTTCGTTAGGGCTGCTAGCCTTCCCTGCAAGCTTATTCACCATACTCCACCATTTCCTCGGGTCAGTGCTCTTGAGGTTATTAACTTTGTTTTTATAGAACTCGCATTTCCGGCGGGTGATAACCTCTCTGACCTTATTTCTAAGGCGACGCCATTTCTCCTCCGGGCCATTTAGATAGGCGCGTTGGCGCTCTAATATGAGAGCCTTAATCTCAGGTGACATCCAAGGCTTGTCCATTGGATGAATCTTCACGTATTTGGACGGAAAGTAGATATCGCTGGCTGATGAAAGATCCTTAGTAAATGAGTCAGTGAGAGAGTCAACTGATGGTGAGTCACCGTCTACTTCTAAATCACTGAACCAACGGTGTGAACACGCCCACCTCCCAAAAGCGCTTATTGCCGACTGAGGAAAGCGACGCATCGGGATCCTTTTCTTTTCAACGCACAGCGGGTTTAGTTGGTTCATTGAAAGCGGATTCCAGTGAACAGAGCCATGGTCCGAAGACCCTAATTGCGCGCTGACAATTGGTTCGCTATAGTATTCACTAAAATCCGTTAAAATAAGGTCTAGTATGCTATTGCCCCGAGTGGGTCTGATAACTACTTGTTTTAGGTTATGATTGGCTAACATGTCTGTGATGTCCTGGGTGTTAAAATCGCCTAATAACACTACACCACAGTCTGGATAAGAAGTCTTTACGGAGTCTAGTGTTTCTATGATGTACATTGTGCGATCTCGCTGCACTTGCGCAGAGGCCACAGGAAAATACACCACCCCACATATAATACCAGATAGTGGGCGTGGTAGACGATGAGGGCGTAACCATAGCCACAAACACTCGTGTTCTGGAGACTCCAAGTCAGATCTACGCTTGAAAGGTATCTCTGAAGACACGAACGCGCACACGCCACCCCCTATTCGGTTGTGGCGGTCACGTCTCGCGATGTTGTAACCTGGAATGGTAAGGATGTTATTATCGATGTAGTTATGCAGCCAAGTCTCCGTAATAATTGCAATATCCATGTGAAACGTTAAAAGCTGAGCAGTCAACTCGTCCAGTTTGTCCCTGACCGATCGAGCATTTGCCATGTAGAAACTTGGGAAGCTGTAATTGGGGCGTTTTTGAGAAGTAATCTTAGTTAAATTGATTACTTTCACTGCTCGTTGACGATTTACTGGTTTACTGGGTCCACGCACTGCGCTGCGAGGTGTGATCCTGACCGGAATCGATCGTGCGTCCTCTCCTATTGTTCGCGGAACAAAAGGACAGCTACGAGAATTAACATAATCACCAGTAAAGATGGAGACACAATTATTTAAATTTCTTGATCTTGAGTTGTAAATATTCCTGGATTGACAGGGTCTTGAAATCACAGGAATCGGCATGTGTTTTTGAGTGAAGGTATTCCGAAAGCGTAGAATGCCCAGGTCTTGGAGTCGGTGTTTTAATTCAGGACACAAAGAGACGCTATTAATAGAGGCAGCCAAATTACGCAAAGCCGAAGGAGAATACGCAATTGTTGGTCGGGTTCGGTCAGAAGTCCTTTGCTGGTCTTGAATTAAACAGGGTCCAGGTAGAGGGTGAACGTCACCACTTCTAATGATGTTTTCTAGTCCGACGGGCCGCAGGACAAACGCTGCTTCGGGCAGACATATCATAACAGGCCCATGTTTAGTAGTCTTCTGAACAGCGAACTTAACTCGATGTTTCCGGCGAAATTTAACCAGTTCCAGTTTGAGAGATGGTCCGACTGGCAGGTTAGTATCTTTAGCCGTCCTGTAGATCAAGCTGGTGAACCTAGGCTCCGCTAGATGGGCTAGAAGAATAAGAAATACGAAGAGCCTAATGACGGTGCGTGTGTCCGCCATTAGACCCCAGTCCCCTCCGACAATTATCAATTGAGTTGATAACATAAATTGGCCACCGTAAAGAGTGACATCAGCACAAGTGACGTGAGGCCTTTGAGATTCGAGCCAGCAAGCAAAGCCAGTGTGGTATAGGTCTTTTTTGGGGTGGGTTCATTTCCTAGCCAGAACCCTTAAGGACCTTGCACGCACTTGCGTTGCCGCAAGACGGAAACCTACAAGCTATCCCCACTCTCACTGCAATACCGAGGAGTGGGCTGCAAGCAAGCCCCATAACAGCATGCTTCCAGAACAGGAGAGACAAAGATTACTTCCAAGTAAGTAAGGGGGACTATGAAGATCAAAAACAGATTCCACGAATTTAAACAATTTCACAGAATGTGTGGTGGTCTTCATCTTAAATATCCCCAAAAGATGGGGGTAAATGTATCACCCACATAGATAACTTTCAACCCAACCCCTAATGCCTAAGGGCATTAGATTGCATTCCTAGAAGGCAGAGGTAGGCTGCCATAGTTGGAAAATCATTCCTTAATGCCCCTGAAAGGTTTCTGACCCAGAGGCCAGAATCCCAAGGAGAAATAACAGTAGTCCCTGCATGTAAACATATATATATGTAGAATTGATGAAAAATTAAGAAAGAAAATCACCTGTGTATAGTGGGCTAAATTATCCTGATTTGAAAAAAACTAGGTAAGCTTAGTCATATTGGGCAGTTTCTTATGGGTAACTACAATGTCTCTTCCTTTCATTATATGTCACTCGCAGAGAATTTACAGAGGTGAGTATATTTCATTGTATTTATCTCTTTAGATGCAGAAGTCATTCCTCAGTGCCAGATAGAATTGTTTGATAGGCAATTACTCGATATTTCAGATAAAAATAAGGAACAAAATCAACATACTCTATCCAATTTCATGATAGTGTGATCAGTGAAATCAGAAGTCAATTAAAAAAATATAAAATATCAACCAGTCATATGGATGAGCATCTCCTTAAGAAACTTCATAGTGTAGTATTTAATAAACCCAGCTCCTTCCTTTAGCTGAAAAAAATGGTTGAGTGAACAAGATAAAAAAAAACCTGAAAATATTTGATGTTGTCCAGATTTTAGACATCTGCATTGGCACACATTCTATAAGTAACCACTAGGACACCAGCTATAAAATGCTATTGAAAATCCACACCTTCAATGCTTCCTTTGAACCAGCCAAGCAAAACAAACAAACCAATCAAAAAGGATAGACAAAAGTGCAACTGTTATGAAATACAATCTGTTACAAATGGTATGCATGAAAAGAGAGATAAATTTGGATACTAGGGGCTGTTATTTCAAAAAACAAAGTTTAACCCTTGCTCATCCAAACTGTGCTCTCAACAATCTTAACCCTTTCACTCCCATGATCTCAGAAGCAATTCTCCTTACTGACTGCCATACACTTCTCAAAATGTTAGTTTGGAGAATTTGGTTTTGGATCAACTTATAATCCCTTAATTGATATTTTTCTTTATTCTCATTACTTGCCTGCTTGATATTGTATTGATATTGTAAGAAGAAATTCTCTCTTGATCACTCATGGGAGTGAAGCAGAAAATATCACCTAAGCAGCAAAGTTTTTGCAAAACTGTCAAAAGGGCTTGTTTTAGCACTAAAAGAAAGATCTAATTACCTCAAACCCCCCTCCCCCCCTCCATGACAAACTTTCAGATTCCATTGATCATAAAAATCTGCTGCCCAATTCAGACTTTATACCAATAATGAATCCTAACTGTTTCCATATCATATCTTTTCACAAGAGAATGTAAATTAAATGTTACTTAATGGTTTCAAGTTATCTTACTGAGTGTAAGACTCGCCAACAGTAAATTTGCCACCAAGCTCACTGGCTAATTAGGAAAAAATTGAAAGCTTTCAGCAACTCTTAAGTTTGATCTGAGTCTCATGAACATCACCATAAGAATGCCATGAGCAATACCACAGAGCCAAGCTGAAAGCTTGATAGTTCTTCAAGATGGCAGAAGATGAGTCAAATGCACGTAACAATCAAAATGCAACCAATCTGTTCCAATCAAAGAAATATCAAACGGATCATTGAACAACAAAGTCAAGCCTGTAAATATTTAAAATGTTCATCAAAGAAAAAGTAAACCAAATTTATTGTAACTTTTTATTTAAAAAAACCAAATGACAAGATCAACAAGAAATGGTTTCAATCCCACACATTTATTTTTGTCTACAAAAAAAGTGCTTTAAAAGCTCTAAAGGAAATCCTGTTAAGTTTTTTACCCATAACAGCCACAAGCAATAAGCTATAGCTCAAGCAAACATATAGTTATTTAATCAAACATTTAATGGCTATACTTAAGATGGCTCCATAGAGTTTTTTGACCACATGATTTTCACCAAGCAAAACAAATATGGCAGCTCAATACAATCACACGATTTATATCAAAAGAGGTGTGTAAAAGATTATGGACCCTGGGAATTCCAGCAACAACACCCAACATATTTCTAGGCCTTTTACACCTTAAAAAGGCCAATACAACACTCGCGCACGTTCAGTTGCTTAAAGAAGACCTCAAAAATAAAGAAAACAATGAGGAAATCATCTAGTAAAGGCTACAAAATTTGGCAGGTAATTTAGTGTTAACAACTGAGTTGAAAACATAAATTAGCCACCGTAAAGGGTAAAAAAGCTTTGAGCGTTAGCCCTTCGTCAGAGCGATTGGAGGAATTGTGGGTTGTGTGTGGGTTTATATGCAGAAAGTGGAGCTACGCCATTGGTGGGAATATGGTGACAAGCTACAGAATTTGGTCATGGAAACCTGAATTACAAAGACAGCTGCAAGGAAAAGGAACCACCTACAAAACAGACTCTAAGGTTATTTTGGGTAAGTAACCTACGATGTTCAGGATGTTTGGGTTTTTTCACTCCTCAGAAGACAAAAATTAATGTTTTGATCAATCGCAAAGTTTAGGTCTCAAAAGTGGCTCTGATTTCCACCAAAAGACAGCAGCTAAAGATCTACAAGGGACTCGAGTTGTTGACATACAAACATTTGCACAAGGCCTTGAGGAATGTTTATTTTGTAAGCATGGTAAATATGAATAGTTTTTATTTTTACAACAATAATAACCAAGTGACAAACACTATGAGAATTATGTTTGCTGTACTGCAGCATTTCAATGATGCTTGCAAGGATTCCTTTAAATGAATCACTTAAAGTTATGTGTATTATTATCTTTCATGGAACAACTAAAGAATACAGGTTTCCTCGAAATGAATCGCAAAAAGGTATGTACCTTATTATCTTTCATGGAACAACTAAAGAATACAGGGCCACTGATGTCCAGTAGAGCTTGTCTTCCATGTCCAAGAATTTCATTAGTCCAAAATAAACATGCCAAATTAATACATATGATCCATGATTTAAAAGTCTACACATGCTCAGATACGAATCTTGGCAAATTTCTATTCCATTAAGTAATGTTTTGCAACAAAGAAAATAGAGATCTTTTGAGTAAAATTTATCATGTTTCCTTCAGTGGAATTTCCTAAGATTTGCTGGACCATTAAGCATATTTGTGTCCTTCCTAGTACCTGTCAATAAAAAAATTCATATGACCAAATTTGAGATAGAAAAAGAAAAGACAAAACTGCAAATAACAAGAAAATTGTATTTCTTAGCCCATTTTTTTTTGGCTTTTAAATGATCAGCAGGACAATTTTCACAACTTGGGAAAATTTTCAGAGATTCCAACCGAGAAGATTGAAGAAAATCAAAGGCAAAGCCAAATTATCACTGGCGAGCCCCTCCTTTTGTGGATCCCTAGCTTGCTAATGAAAACAATTTTCTTAATATATACTGCAGCAAACAATAGTGCAATCCTTGCTCATTACCTTTTGAATGCTTTTAATGACATAGAAAAGTGAAAACATAAAAAATTTCCTAGGAAAAAAACACACTAGTGCACACACCAACGTTGAGCCAAAACCCTATGGAGCCACCCCAATATAATTATAACAATCACCACTGGATGAGTGTCTGGTGGTGAGGTGGCAAAGTCAATAATTTAACACAAAGTTGTTCAATTATAGATATTCTGTTGATTGACTGATTTGATTTGAGCTTTATCGAAAAACTTGTATGTTTTAAAAAAACCCTGACTTACTGGTTTTTGTAGTTATTTTAAACTCTATTAGACAGTTGGATCTGGCCACTTAAAAGCACAAATTTTACACTTTGGTGCCAAGCTCACTGATGGCCAGTCTTCCTGATGGCAAGATGATTGGGTACCTATGTAATTACTGACTGATCAAAACTGTGAGTATTACAAATGCTCTGAAGACATATGTGATCTACATGTAGCTTTGGACGTTTGATGGTTTGTTCAACCCCCAAAGCTATTAAAAACCGCATGGCCGCCGAAATTACCCAAACTATCTCAATGACTCTTCAAATGCTATGCACCTTTTGTTTACAACATTTCATCATAAGCTACAAGCTCAGACTGATAAAATTAATCTTCCTCAAACCTGTTAATATTATTTCTAAAAAGAAAACTTAATATCACCAAAAATTGGAGGCAAGTATAGTGAGAATTATTACTAGATACAAATATATTGCACTAGGAAATGACGTTTATCAATGTTTGTCTCGACAAAATCAGTTGTAATAAAAACGCATGAAAATACACACTAATATAACGGAAGCTGACATGATCAAAAACTCATGTGGAGTGCTGAGATTACAAAAGCTGCCCTCTTTGTGATAATAAGGTATTTTAGAGGCCGATTCGTCTTACTTTTGATCCCATGTGACTAATACAAGAGTACAAGTCATAACAGCAGTCTGCACCGATCAAATAGGGTAACCAATCTGTAAATCTTCATTGACTCACCTTGACCGACATATCTGGCGGCTAATTAATCGGTACTGATCATTAGCAAAGGTAGTATGGTGTACTTACCGGCTTACGACGTTTTATACAGATTCACTGCTAGCCAACTTCAGCTTTCAGCGGCCGATCGAAGTTGTAAATTTCCTCAAGCAGGAATTAGAATGAGGAAGTTAGTTGATCACGAAACCAGTCGTAGGGAGGCTCACGGGAAGGACAGAGCTAACTAACGAAATGTTACGTCACATTTATGCGGTAAATAACGCGGGCACAAGCACACGAGATTTTCAATTCTTCGAAATGTGCGGAGAAAATCAATTTTTGAAAATATTGAGGGGGTGTACAATGTTTTTGGAGGTTTTTCTGTAAAACAAAAGCGACAAGGGAAACAACACCTAGAAGCAACAGCGTATAAACACCGCTGATTGGCTATTTCATGTAAGATGAATTGATTCATCCTGTAATGCCAGATTTTCTCAATAGAGCACTGCCTTCGACTTGAAGTATACACCAAGTCAAAATAATGCCGTCTTTTATTCGATGCTTATAAGAAAATGAGGTAACTAGTGCGCAACAACTCGGTAATCTGCGCCATCTTTAGAAATTTCTGGCGAAAAAACGAGACACTGGAACGTTCAACTAGTTTCTTTTTGAATACAAATATCTACATATGATTTACTGTGATTATTGTCAGTGAATGAAAAATCTGATTTTCAATAAAAGTCTTCCTTAAAAGGACGCCAAATCATTAATGCCAGCGAAGGGTTGGTATTTTTAAACGAAGTCTAACCGTTGTTTAACAAAACAGCTTCATAAACTATCTTCTTCTAGAGAATGTCAAAGGCCCAGACAGTTTAATTAGCGCTACGGTGTTCACTTCAGCAAATACATTAAATGTAAGATATCTTAAAGTTCACAAGGCAAACAGGTGGACAATCAGACATGGTTTGATGCTAGCAACTCCGGTTTAAAGATTTAATTAATGTAACCGAGAATTTACAATTAATAGCCCCAACGTTTCGACACTCCTGTCTAGTGCAGGGGTGATCTGATCGCGTTAAATGTACTTGCCTGACGTTCCTTGACAGACACGTTCTTCTGATTTTAGGAGTTCTCTCATTCAATTTGAAAGTCCCCCCTTGGATGGGCTAAGCTATTCGCAATTCAGCTAGTCCATTTCACAATCTCATGTTCCAACTCGACATGGGCAACTAGACCTGAACTAGACCGTTTATTATTTGGCTAAGCTATCCATGTTTAGGGTGTTTTGTTTCACGAAGGAAAACTAAACCGTCTATAATTTGTCCATGCCATTCCTTTATTAGCTATTCTATCCTGCAGCTGATCTTTAGACCATCTTTGTATTTGCTGATCTATTTGACATCCTTGTATTTTTGGTGGTGACAGACGCCCATAGGGCAGAGCTGAATAGAATAATTATGATATGTCAAATTTATGCGGTCAATAACGCGTACCCAAGCGCACGAGGTTTAAAATTCATCAAAATTTGCAGAGACAAACAGGGCTGGCATTTGAAACCGAAGCATTTTCCTCTCTCCAGCTTTTTTGAGGAAAAATTGAATTTTTTTTCAAAATATTTTGGGGTGTACAAAGTTTTTGGAGGTTGTCCTGTAAAAGAAAAGCGACAAGGGAAACAACACCAAGAAGTAACAGAATGGAAAATCGAACATGCAAACAACTCAAAATCTGTTTTCTGCGGGCTTTTCCGCGCCAAAGCCAAGCGCTTGCCCAGACGTTATTCAGCTCCGTGCAGGAAGTAGTCCGGGATTGGAGACCGCGCGCTTAAGATCAGCGGAAAAACGCCGCAAATCAACTATGTCATCTAAGATGAATTAGTTCATCCTGTAAGACCAGATTTTCTCAATAGAGCACCGCCTTCGACTTGAAGTAAACACCAAGTCAAAATAATGCCGTCTTTTATTCGATGGTTGTGAGAAAATGAAATAACTAGTGCGCAAAAACATGATAATCTACACCATCTTTGGAAATTTCTACTGGCAAAAAAAGCAAGACTCCTGGAACGTTCAACTAGTTTACCGAGATTATTGTCAGTGAAAGAAAAATCTGATTTTGCTATAAAAGCCTTCCTTAAAAAGACGCCACATCGGTAATGCTGGTGAAGGGTCGCTTTTTTAATCAAATATTAGCCATTGTTTGACAAAACCGCGTCTAAACTATCTTCTGAATAGCTGAATCTTTTATCTGAACATCTTCTTTTTGCAAACAGTGTCAAGAGGGCCAAAAGTTAGCAGTCGAAAGTCGTTTATTTCATGAAAACAACCCTCTTATAGAGAATATGAAAGGCCCAGTGCTTGCGTAAAACCGTGTAAATAACCGGCCCAAACAGTTTAATAAGCACTACGGTGTTCACTTCAGTAAATACATTAAATATAAGATATGTTAAAGTTCACAAGGCAAACAGGTAGACAATCAGACATGGTTTGATGCTAGATACTCCGGTTTAAAGATTTAATGAATGTAACCGAGAATTTATAATTTATAGCCCCAACGTTTCGACACTCCTGTGTAGTGCCTTCATCAGAGGTGATCTGATCGCGTCATAAATGTACTTGCCTGACGTTCCTTGACAGACATATTCTTCTGATTTTAGGAGTTCTCTCATTCGACTTAGAAGTTCCCCTTGGGTGTGGGGAGGAGGAGGGCAACGCCTATACAATCCATTTGGTTTTATCAACTGAGATGATAACGAAAATTGGCCATCGTGAAGACTCCGGCTCTAACTCGTAACTGCAAGCATTAGCCCCTTTTAAGAGCGAACCGACGACTGACGGTCTAACGGTCGAAACGTTAGTTTTGGGAACTCTTTACCGTGACTAATTTAAATCATCAACTCATTTGATAAAAAAAATTTTTTTTAACAACCCCACCCCCAATTTTATAGAATACAGTCCCGTGGAAAATAATCAAGAGTGCTAAACGTTTACATCTAATTGTGTTCACCGCGTAACAGTCAATAGCGAGGTTAAGATCCAAACGACGGGGCTTGTCTACGACGGCTGACTTGGTCGAGGGGGAATGGAGAGAGGTCACCGTTGCAATGCCAGGAATATTACTTCACAGAATGCAGAGTGGTAAATATGTCATGAGAAAGGCATCTCAAAATTTCCATTGTCTTTTTCCACCATCCCCTCCCCCGCACCCTATTGCTGGTGTATACCTCACAAATTTATTACCGGAGTTTGACGCGCGAATAGGTTTACAATCACATAAGGCGCCGATTCGCGAACGAGAGGTCTTCAATTTTGACGAGACGGCTGAATTCGTATGTAAATTGATCATCCAGTTTCAAAATGCCATAGAGCAGCCCATCAGATTATAACGTGACTCAACCATATCCCAGCACCTTAAGGTATAACCCGAAAGCGTTATCATGGAATTCGCTCACAGAAAGGGAATGTTATCTCGAGGGGAGGGGAATTTCGGTAGGGGCGTGCCGCTTGGTCCTCCAAAGCTGACCCTACGTTAAACCAAAACTTATGATTTTCCACACCCAATTTAGAACTGACCCCTCAGATCCATTCCCGTTTTCATGCCTACTCTCCTCTAGTTTTGAGTAGGGAAATGAAGATGAGGTTAAGAGTTTGGTACCGGGGTGAAGAGTTGGTTAAGTCTATCCGAAAAAATATCTCGGTTATTTCCCTTTCTCTTGTATTTATTTTAACTTGATAAATAAAACACAATACCCATACTCTAAGATCACAATAACGGACATCTTTTCCCGGCTGTTTACAGACAAAACGGCACAAAACGAGTTCCCCTCCCCCTCCCCCTCCCCCTCCCCCTCCCCCTCCCCTTAGTTGTTAACAGTCGCTTTCCAAAACTTCTTATGCTTCCAGCTTAACTCTGTTCTCCGATGAAAATATTTTTATGAATCATTCCGTGCCACACCTACGCTAATAGCAAAAACAGATCGCAGACATCAGCAAGGTTCTCATGGTGTGGCTAAATATAAAATGCTGCTATTACAAATCGATTAACCAGCTAAAGAAAGTCGTCTCATCTGCCAGCTACAGAGCTCTGCAGAATCAACAAAATATTGCGTAAAATTTCTTTTCTCTTTGCTGGACGTTGCATTAAGTATGGCGGTATTTCACGAGCCCTGATTTTAAAATTGAGCTTCCTATGCGTGCTAAGCTGTCGGCCAGGCTTAGATCTTGCTGTCTCCGGTGCGGAGATTGCCTCACCTTAACATCGGCCGCGGCATCCGAAAGCAACTTTCCGTCAACATTTCCGGCTTCGATTTAGCGAGCTCTTGCAAGAATACTAGCACTTTGAAGATCGTTATTGAAAAATTCCTAATCGTTTATAATCGCTAAAGGAAACGAAGCTAGGGAGAAAATAAAGAACTGCCTTTTCTGAACAGCAACATTTGAAAAATCTCGGTCTTGAGAACCAGAAAACCTTTGCAAGTTTAATGTGAGGCATCGTTCACATCAAAACCTTTACAATATATTCATTACTCCGATTAGAGCTAAGATAGATCTTACGCTACGAAATGCAAATTTCCCGCTCCATTATGTCTTATTAATCATTGTCATAGAAAAGTTTGGGGTTACAACAAATATCCTAAGCTTGAGATACTTCGTTATCTACTTCTCGTAAATCCGTGGCAGCAGCTCTCGCGATCTGCATAGACAGCTTTCTTCAAAAGTCTGAGAAAAATCCGAGGTAAGTGACTCCTTTACTTAAGAACTTCTTTACCCCTTTTTTTTCTGACTGAGGACAAGATTGGTTTATTTCGTATGGAATCCGACAAGCCTAGGATAGAGCTAGTCATGGCTAAACAAAAAACATGAAAATGATAATTTCAGATCTGATTCCTTCAAGAAACAGACGTTACCATTTCGAAGGCAAGTTTAAATATTTCCACGTCAACTCAGCGAGCTCATGTGATGACTGAGTCATGCTTTTGACTTGATCCCCTGGTAGTCTTACATTAGTAACTCTGCAAACTTTACTCAAGGAACTGATATCCTTTCGCCTCAACTGACAATGAATAGTAGTATTTTCGTCACTGCTGTGTTTCCTGCACAACAGATGTGACCAGAAGGGAACAATATACTTAGAATAAAACGTTTTAAACAATTCTCGGAACTGTGAGCGCCACTATTTGATTACAAAAGAGTCTGACCATAAGAGTTAATAGAAGCAATATGACGGATTAAGCAAGATTGCATCGAGACAGGACGTTTCTCAACCGAAGGAAAAGGAACACATCATTGCCTTTTCAATATATATACTTGTTTTGTGAATAGCATTGTGCTTAAATCTTTCAAAAACTATTCAGTAACCTTGACATGCTGTGGCTTTTTTCTGCACATATATAAAGAACAAGCAAGGAGCGTTTGACATTCTTCACTTGATGCAGTCGGCACAAGATTGCACTTCGCTTCAGTTTTCACAACAATGCACAGGAGTAATCTCAGAAGATCTTCTCCTACGTTTCCTTCACTTTACAACAAAACGCTCCCTAGTTAGCTGAGCAAACGACTGCATGAGTGCTGAGCCCACTAAGCTTCATTCGGTTTTCTATCTGTGACGTTTGTATTACTATCTGAGGTCGAGTGTGGCTCCTCTCGCAGCCGATCAGAACCTTTGAAGAACAAAGGGTTGTATACAGTTGAACCTCTTGCCCTAATAAACAGTCAAAGACAGAAAGCTAAGTTAAAATAGGAAATGCTTTACTCCTGGTAAAGCCAAACTCGTTTCATTCAACCCCTTTTGAGGGTTACAACAAGCAGCCGAGTGCACTGGAATTTACATCAATACCAAAGATGGCAAACAATAGCGATCGATTCCGAAGGGTTTTCTCGCGGTTCTCCAATATTCCTCCCTGCAAATTGAAAATCTCTCCAAACCCAAATTTTACTTGGAGAACAGATGACACGAAAAGCTCCTTCGTGATGGTGCCACTGCTAAAATCCAAAACATATTTCATGCCATGTCTGCTCTGAATCAAGATTGTACAAACTCTAATCAGTTCACCACTTAATTGTTACGGCAGTTGAACGATAAAATGTTATACTAACGTCGCCATTCGTGTGACAAATTAAAACTTTGGTAAGTTTCAGCCCAGCCAGTTTATAATTCAGATTCGGTACAAACCAACAACAAGAATAAATCAATAAATCTCTGCCTTAAACTATAGTTTAAGGTTATCACTTAGAGTCACCCATTCAGCTGCAAGCGAGGCGTAATTTTGCATCACTTTCTATGATTCCTGAGACGGACTCAATGAAAAAGGATATTTATGGCTCAATCTAAATGGCAAAAGTTTTCCAAATGCGTGAAAAATAACTATGGAAGGATCCGTGAGTTCTCCCCCTAATCGTAGGAATACCACACACTGTGATCAAATTAAAGGGACAAACTTTGGCGTCCAAATAAATTGGTACATGACATTACAAATTGCGTTATAGGCTCACTCTTTTCCAAGACTCTGCAGACACAACACTGGGGAATCTTCACAGCTGCCTGTTTGTTTTGTGCACCCTAAAAGAAACATGGATAATTTACCTCTTATCTCAGTTTCGGTACTTGACCATCAATCCAAATATTTGCATTGCTTTTTAGGACTTGTCCCTGATTTCTTCGTACGTTTGCTTTGCACTTTCAAACAAGAAGTTCTAGCGAACCGTATTCCACTACAAACAATACTTCTATTTAGGCGCTTCCCGTAGAATCTAAACGCAGCTGGAGTAATTGTATTTTCTGTAAATTCTTCGTCTGAAAGTGAGATTTATAAGTTTTGTTTGTAAATAAAACATGTCATCGAATGAAACCTTAACAAAATATTTTTATTCGACCATCTTATCCACGTAAAAGTTTTCATAAATGATGTATGGGTGTCAAGTCGGATTTCGTGTAAACCAAGTGTCAAGTGCTCTTAATACGTCGGCGAGGTTGTTGAAACACGGAGAATTCTGCTCCACATAAGGAACACATTAGATACAAAGGAATATTTTAATTAGTTCGGATAGGGAAGGCGGCGTGAAGCAATATGCATAGGCTCTAACAGTGCGGCTTGTTGAAACTCAGGCTTAAGATCGCTATCAACTTATGAGGGGCCGATGAAATCCAATCTAGTGGCGATTAAAAGATTTTACCACATGCCATTTGCTTTTAATTAAAACTGGAATAGTTGAAAAGCAATTAGATAAGAATTCTGTCAAGATTTTACGAGCTTTCCGTCCAGAAATTGAGTCTGGTTTTCCGAAGGGTGGTCTGAAATGTAAGAATTGCTTGCCAAACGCACGAGTTTGTGTCGTTACAGTAATTCTCTCATTGCTTCATTTAGTTTCTGTCGTTGTTTGTCTGACCTACTATCAACGAGGCCATTTTCCAAAGGAAACAGCACTTAGAAGCCACTTGGCGGTCAGAAGTTTGTCACTACTTACAAAAATTTAAACAGAGCCACAAAATAAAATCACCAAAATATTTGTGATCGATCGCCACGTTCAAGTTACCAGGGAAGAAGCTATTTGAATTCACGTGTGTACCCTTAGAAAACGTTTTACGCAAATTTCGCGACCGTGGTCCGATGTGAGCTACAAAGGAATTATTACATTGATCACTTTATAATTGCAAAATAAATACTATATTGTGCACATATGATCAGCTTATTTAACTTTTTAACTGGAATCTCAAGAAAAAGTCAAAACTCTAACCTATATTATAGAAAGAAATCTCAAAGACACCATAACAGCGGATTTCTTGACGCCAGTGTAAGGTCTTACTTTGGTTTGAACCGCGTATGACTGCCTTCTTAACTTGGTATAAAAACCGTCGACCGCGCTCGTCTACACGGCACGTTTATACGCGCGCACAAAATTTAACTTTGTCAATCCGTTGCTTTTCTTCTACCCCTGATAAATAAAGCGAAGAAAAAACGCACAAGCACAGAGTAAATGATACACCATCAACTGACCAGCGGTACTGTTATCGACAGTGGAGATCATCATGTCTGAGTCACTAGGCGAAGCTAGAGGATAAAGAGAAAGGTACGCCTAATATTTCCGGGAAACAACGTAGTTTTGTGAAAGTATAATCTGTTCATGTTGTCCTTCAGCAGCATAATTAAAAATATAAAACTGTTCTAATGAGGTCTTAAACTGCTGTTTAAAAGTAAAATCTAAAATGCAAGCTTTCGCCGATCAACGGCGTCATCAGGGATGAGAAAATACTTCGGGTGCACTACATATCCAAGGTCACAAAAGTAGCATAAAAAGCCGCGTTCACAAAGAAATGTGACAAAGACAACGAAGAGTGTGGAAAATTATGTGACTGTGTAATACCGTCCGACCGTTTCGTTTATGGTTTTGTTTTACAGTAAAAATATGGTGCTCAGTTGTTGTTGCTTCCGTATTTGCTATCCATTTCCCTATGCTGTAAGATAGTGGCACACGAAATTTTCCGATAAAAACAACTTATAATCATACCATTTATTGTGGTAAATATAAAAATGTTATTGAAAAAACTGTAGAGTTTTCCGTGCGCTTCAACACTAATTAACGCGCATTATACCTAATACCTTTCACCACTACATTTACTTGCGTTGAACCAATGGTTGTCACTAACTAACAAATTTTACTACACAGCAAAATTGAGTTGTTTCCATATGGTTCGAAACTCTTTAACGTATATTTACATTGCGCAATGTTTACAATATTTAAATTTATCAGTGAAGTTTTTCACGGGTTAAATAATAAACAACATCTATTTTTAAATGTCATTGATTTACATTTCAAGCTCGAAAATTAAATTGAGCAAATGATATTGAAAAATTTGAGGCTACAAATAAATGTAAAAACATCCGTATAATTCTAATTATAATCACTCGCTGTGCGTCTGATAAGTTACAGATGACAGATGACGTCATGATATGGTAGCTGAGTTTGTCACTGATGTTCTTACCACATATTGACGTTTTCTTTAATCCTTTACTGTACAGACCCACGGCAACATGGAATATATATACATCATACAATAATAAAATAACATATCTTTGTAATGATGACGTTTACATCAATCCTCCAATAGATTAAAAGTAATCAAAACGCGTGTATAATTCAGCTTACCATGGTAAAGTCAATGAAAGCCCTTTATTACATACACGAAGTTATAAACATAGCTTTCCATGGTGAGAAAGAAGTCCATTTCCTAACTATCAGTTATTCCTCTACCGAGGATAGTATACTTAGCGAAAGCAAAATCTTTCAGCTAAGTCTCTTCGATTTAAACACTCGTGGCACAATGCTTGGCACAGAGCACGATACGTGGCATTCGAAGCGTTTTTTTCCTTCCACAACCGAAACATTCGATAAGCCTTCTCATACAAATCATGTCTCCCTTCATCAATATTATCAAGGTCTTCGTCGAGAATACCCAGCTGGCGTCCAAGCTTCCTCCAGTCTTTTGAGATGGAGTTCGACAGTCCCTGGTGATCATCACTACGTAGAGTGCCTTCTTTCAATTTTTTTCCTACGAGTATTGAAAGAAATGTCATAAAAAGAGCGCAGTAGAAGAATGAAAAAACCAGAATTTGATAAGAGTATATTTAACATACCTGCGAGAGACACTTCCTCGGGAATGAACGTCCCCCCCCCCCCCTGGTTTGTCTCTGGTCTATCGAAATCTGCAAATAAAAAGTGTATGATTGGATTTAAACTTGACCGCGTTGAATCTTGGTTAAACGAGAAAACAATGTAAAGAAATCAAAGCTATGGAGACAAATAACTCTTTAAGTAAGGTGGGGGGGGGGGGGGTAGGAAGGGAGGGGCTTCTTAAAATATTAGGGGGGCCTTCATTCGAGGTTGGACATTCAAATAAATTTGACCTGATAGCAGGGGTGCTCGAGGGGAGGCACTGATTCGGAGATCTTCGGCTTGAACTCAGTCTCTGAAGTGCCTGAACCAATTACGATGTTCTCGACATTTTAATATTACATTGTGTAACCTGTAAGATCGCGACCTTAAAAAGTGACATTTGTTACCTGTGCGAGCAATCTTAGCAGGAACCATTGATTGCGCAGTCTGGTACGGTAGTACTCGCTTTCCGAAATGAATAGAACTGCACCGCGCTAAAGAAGAGACCCCTGAGGAATACAAAGAAACCATCAATTCTGTTTCATTATTCAACATTACTTAGCAAGTCCCACGGTTAACGGAAACGAGGAAAAAGAAAGCAGGCACCCAAAAAGAGTGAGGGTCACGCAACCTGTTTTTCGCTCGCCAGCTCTTTCACTCCTCCCCACTGATTGAGAGCCTGGTAAAGGCAAATATATGTGGACCCCCGGAGTTAGCGAGTTTTGAAAAACACTCAAGGCTATAATTTCATTTTTTTAGTCCAGATATTATTTTATTTTCGGGAAAATGAGCTTGTTTCGTTGCGTTCAATTTAACATTGTCGGCCATAAGGTAACAAATTACTTCGTTGGCTTGTCCTAATGACGACAGGGGCAATGAAAACATAAATTTTTTTTCTTGGTCAGAAAATGTTGAGTTTTTGTGACAAACGTAGGACAACCAAGAAAAAGTTTAATCAAACTTTGCGCACGTTTCAAGTAAAATTAGTTATAATTAGTTACCCTTAGTCTGAGGAAAGCTTTGTAAAGACTGGCCACTGTGGTTTTTACCATTGGCATCGTCCAAGGCCTGAAGTCAATTAAATTACTCACAGTGTTAGTATTCTCCAAATAATCATACAAAGGGGAGATTCGGCAACTATAGGGACAAAAATGCTTTCGGGCAAAGTCCTGAGAGTCCTGAGATCAACTGGAACGTCAAATAGGAGACAAAAGGAACGTATTTCTTAGACGTTTTGAATATCATTTTCCAGTCTTTAGGCCGCTCAGTGCCATATCAAGGTCTGACCAAACCTGATTCGAATCCCCTTCGCAGGTTAAATACAACGAAAACCTGATCGCAAGGAACTTGAATTGGCTTTACCTGACTCCAAGTCTTGGGCGGACGAAACTTTGGACCCTGTGTACGCGTGCAAACGAAAGGCTTCCTTGTCAAGGAAACATAATGCGCACAATCATCGTGGCAACATTCTACTTCCGCATGCCAATAACACTTTCCGGTTCCACGAACAAACTCGCGTGGACACAAATTGCATCTAGCGCAGAGATCCCATGACACTGTTTGCAGCCAATGACACTCCTCGTGCAGCCTCTCCAAACTTGTCTTCAAAAAGCTAAAAGAGAGGGAGAGACTTTTGTCAAAGAGGTTGATATATTTTCTTGAAAATCTTTCACGTGGATACGTTAATGTCCGGAAAGTTCGTCATGTACACGATGTTCACCTGAGAGAAATGAAGTAAACTGTAGCCTCCTTTAAAACAACATCTTGACTATGACATCCATTACACTATCAAAGGGTTAACGATGTTACGAGCAAACCAAACTTGTCGGATCAATTCACATCGCATCAAAAACTACTTCCGATTTCACGAACTGGTAATGTAAAAGTTACCAACCGAATATAGAATGACTAACTTACGTGCACCTACCTTAAGACCTCTGAGCAAACGTTAGGCTCGGTCTTAACAGGGTCCATACTTGGATCGGTGTAATTCCATACGTGTACTTTGATAACACGCTTGTAGCAAACAAAATCAACTGCAGTGTGATCTCCCAAATAGAAACGAGCAAAGTTAGCCCAGAGCTTTGCCTGATCACAGGCAATTCGTCTTTGTACAGATTCGAAGAAAAGGACAACCATTCTTGAAAAGAGACCACCAGGGACGTACTGAGTGGTGAATGTGACATAAACGGGTGCAGGGCCTGGGTTAGCAGAAACGTCCGGCATAAATGCATCGTCAGGTGTGGAGGTCAGCATGCACGGAACAAGATACACGGAACCGCCATCTTTTCCCGTATATTCAAAAAGAAGGTTGAACTTCTTCATGAGGAAAAGTAAAGACTCCTTGATGTCGCCAACGCCCAGTTCTGTGCAAGAGTAATCAAGCAGCTTAGCATCAAGAATGCCGTACTTACCAAGATCTTTGCGGAGATTTGAAATGAAAGTGTTCTCTTCTGTCTGTTTTTCAACCGATATTATTTGACACAAAACATCAATCAACCACTTTGGACTCAAAAAAACCAGACTACCTGGATCGTCAGCCCTACCATGATAAACCACTGTGCCACGATCGTGCAAAAAGTTTAAAAGTACTTCATAGTCATCTTCGACCTCAAATTTGCAAATTTCGTCACAGATATTCTTTCGGAGGTCTTGCCTTGTGACATAATTTGTCCCCCTGCTCGCTAGATTACAAACTTCATTTTCCACCTGAAGCCACTTCAAAGGAACCTCAACTTGTGTATGTGGTAAGGTATCTGCAACCTTCAGAATCTCTTTCCGTAAGGCAACAACTTGGGGATCTTCTCCTACTAGTTCCTTACCCGCAAGAGTGTTGTTAACTGCAAATGTTTTTCCGATTATGTGATCACTGAATTCTCTTGCTGTCTCACAAATGATGTCTTTAACATTCCTAACCATGATTTCAGGGTCTCCTTGTACGAGGTCGGCGCGTGTTCCAACCAAAATGACAGGTGGTAATACTTCGCCATTCTTTTCGTGTTTGAAGGAATTCACCATGTCCATCCACCTCATAATGTGATCTAGGTTTGTGTCATTCTTGTCAGGAGACGGAATCTTAACTTCGTCGTAATCAGGCTCTTTCACGAAACATTGGGCTAGGGCAGAAAGATCTTTGGTAGGGTCAACCATTAGCAAATAAACTGCTTCACGCGAAGCGAGAATAGGATGAATAGCACGGTAAATGGCTTGACCACCAAAATCCATGCAAACTGGCCAAATGCCGTCATCCTTCACGGACTCTATCCTCAAGAGGTTTTCACTAGTTAGTCGCACCACTTCATCCGGCATGTCACTGTTTCGCTTCTCGTTATGCCCATTGTCCCCTTGTCTTATCGGAGAAATTTTATCTGAGTTCACCCGAGTCCTCGGTTCTAAGTCATGATCTCGCTTTCCCTGAATTGAAACGAAAACAGATAAAAGTCAATTCAATTAGCAAAGTTGGAATGGAAGTTGACCATTCATAAAAAGCATAAATATCACGTTTAAATATAAATGGACAATAAAATGTATTGAAAACCTTTGGCGAGCTCTTCGGTCCAACCTCATTGAAGAATTCTGAAAGAAAATTAGCTTTGATTAACTCCATTTAACCCAGTAATAGTTCGCTGTTGTGCTGTGGTTGTCGTTGCCGTTTTTTTTTTTCCTTTTTGTCTTTTTCCTTACTTTGACGGCTTGTTTTTCAGGTTTAAAAACGTAAGATTATAATTTTGCGTGTCAATAAAGTTGTAGAATACTCGAAAAAATTCCGTAAGGGTCTGTTGTTTACCTTGTTACGATGAAGTCGTGAGCTTAGCCATGCATACTGATTTACAAATAACATGATGTAATCATAAATTGTTCTAGAAGCATATCTTCAGGAGTGAAACTCGTGTCAAGCTGTTGTTGGTATCACTCGATAAGCCTTCAACAAAGATGTGTTGCAGACCTGCCGAGAAAACGGGTTAAATAACGCCGTAAAAATCCATTTTAAAAAATCGTCGTTACTTGTGTGCGAGCTGTTGAATTTTAAAACTCCAACAACAACCTGTCTCCTATCACGTCCCCTTCCGGTCTTAGTAGCACCTTGTAAAAGGTAATGTAACGTGCAACCTCTGTGATTTACTAGCGTAAAGTTTTTCAACAACACAGAAACCAAATCAACATTTTGTAATGAGGTACATACCCACGTTTGATCCTATTTCACCGATCATCCCCTCTGTTCTCTGTGTCTCATCAGTCTCTGTTTGCTTCGTAACTTCGCTGTCCACGTAAATTTCGTTTGGTGGTTCAGTTAATAACTGGTTACTAATATTTAGAGCACATTTGTAATGGAAGGTACTTTTTTCTTGTTCCTCTTTGGAATTCTTCCATGGTTTTTCACCAACATGTTTCAGAGGCATGTCTATTTGCACCCCCAATGTGCTCGATTCATCTTGTCTGAATAGTTCACCTTTCAGAGAACGTAAGACACTAGTTTTTCCAACCCGGTCTTGGCCAATCAACAAGATTTTAGCCCGCTTATCGAATGTCTTTCCCGTTTCAAGAGCTCTCTGATAAGCGGCCTTCGCGGTGGATCCTCTGGCCAAAATATAAGGCGGGACTGAGTGCACAGCCTGAAACTTGCTCAAAGAAGGGACATCAGCTCTCTCAGCCCTATTATTTTTGCGAAGAATGGTTTACACTCGCTCATTCCAATCCTTTGCCTGCTTAGGGATACCAATGACATGACAGATGTCGGCTAGGTTTCTGTAACACTCTGCCACAATCAAATTTTCAGGCCCCGACCTCTTTGCAAGAATGTTACGCGCACGCTCAAAGTTATCCTTTGCTTGTGCAAGATCACCAATGGAACCACATACGGTCCCCAAGCTACTGTAAGAATAAGCCGCGAGATCGTGCTCAGGTCCCAAATTCTTCAAACAAATATCCAGCGCATGACCATAAAAGTCCTTTGCTCCCTGAAATTCACCGCTGGCAAGAAATAAGTTCCCCAAGCCATAGTACCAAAATGCCAAGTCAACATACTCAGTTCCTAAATTCTTCAAACGAATATTCAGCGCACGACCATAATAGTCCTCTGCTTGCTGCAATTCCCCAAGGGCACCACATGTGGTCCCCAAGACATTGTAACAAAATGCCAAGTTAACATTCTCAGGTCCTAAATTCTTCAAAAAAATATTCAGCGCACGACCATAATAGTCCTTTGCTTCCTGAAATTCACCAAGGGAACAACATGTGGTCCCCAAGCCATAGTAACAAAATGCCAAGTCAACATTCTCAGGTCCTAAATTCTTCAAACGAATATTCAGCGCACGACCATGATAGTCCTTTGCTTCCTGAAATTCACCAAGGGAACAACATGTGGTCCCCAAGCCATAGTAACAAAATGCCAAGTCAACATTCTCAGGTCCTAAATTCTTCAAACGAATATTCAGCGCACGACCATAATAGTCCTTTGCTTGCTGCAATTCACCAAGGGAACGACATACGTTCCCCAAGCCATGGTAAGAAAATGCCAAGTCAACATGCTCAGGTCCCAAATTCTTCAAAAGAATATTCAGCGCACGACTATAACATTTCTTTGCTTTTTGAAATTCACCACAGTCATAAAATGCGTTCCCCAAGCCATGGTAAGAACCTGCCACGTCAACATGCTCAGGTCCTAAATTCTTCAAACGGAAATCCAGCTCACGAAGACGATTGTCCTTCGCTTGCTGAACATCACCATGGAACCCAGATACGGTTCCCATGATACTGTAAGAGGTTGCTGGGTCAGTCATGCTTAGGGCCACCCTTCTTCAAATAAATCTCCAGCGCACAATCCTGAAAGATGTTTCCTTGCTGTGGTTAACTTAATATGGTTTCCATGATGGTTCTTCGCCGGCTTGAGGTTATCAATGATTCCATAAATGGTAGTTATCTATGTAACTGACAACAAACTTGTTTTATTACAGCGACATGATAATCTAAAAAAAAGAGTTATAAAGGCTTGAAGATATCACAGGTGAGGAAGTTGAGTTTAGATTTAAATGTTAGGTTTAAAATAGAAAACGTTGATGCCCAGGATGAAAAAACCGTGTCGTGAATTAATCACTAAGCGAAAGGTTCGTTCAAGTCTCTAAACAAAACTTTCTGTCGCTCCTTCAAGCTCCAAATTCGTCTCTGAGATGCTAAGCCTTAACCGCCCCAGTCCCCACGACTAATCCCAGACTCTGACTCAGAGTCGTGGAGACTCCGCGACAAACGGCCTTACAAGTTCACTTTTTTTATAGAGAAAGACGAAATTACAAGAGTTTTCTTTGAGTCAAAAGATGAGAATAGAACACATATAGTGAATGGTTTTGACTGAAAAAGAATCAATATTACTGAAGAAATTCTAACCTGAAACAATTGTTAGGAAAGACCTCCTAGGCCAGTTACCTGAGGGGTTACAAATTCCACAAATTTCTCCTTCAAGAGGAGAGAACGATGGTTAACGGAAGTTTTAGATGCAAAAGATTACCTGGTGGAGATGGGTTTATATTCGAATTCTGCTCGTCTTTTTTTAAGTGTACTAGCAATGAACTCGCAACTTCTCTCAATGCTGCCGTGAAGATAGCTAACCATCAATCTCGCAACGAAGGGTGGTAATAAGTCTCGGTTATACCAACAGACACCTCTGAAAACTGCAAAAGAACAACTCGATTAGCATTTACACAACGGACAGTCACGATTTTTCACGCGGTTGGCTTATTTTCCTTGACACAAAAATATTAGAGATATGTTTTCGGTGTTCACGATTTCTTGTATTCCCTAATAACACAATACAGTCCAATTCATAGTCAGATCTTACATATAACACTTTCTCTGTAGATTCTATAAATCTACCATATAGAGATCTCTCAAACATGCTAAACTGAATTATTATGAAGAGATTAAACAACGAGAATTTCCTTTCAAATTTTTTTACAAAATTGTCCTACAGACAGAAGAACTTTCCCATTTCCAAAAAAAATTGATTTTTATTAAGATGGTGAGTTTTATTATTTAAGCCTACTGTTTAAATGAAAGATGATGTTATTTAGTGAATGGCACAGGTATACTCAGAAAAAATAATAACTCCGCGAGATGTCAATAGGGGTCGACCCGACAACCTTTCGATTAGTGGTTCGGAAGTTTGTCACCATGGACCTAGTTTAATGGCCAAGCCTGTCACGAGTCTCCTATAGCTCAGTAGTAGAGCATTCAAAGAACTCATCGGAAGATCGTATGTTCCACTCCTATTGGGAGCACTTGTAGTTCTTTTACTCCAAGTACGCCTGTGTCATTCACCACATAACATCTTCTATGATTAGTGTAAGAAACATTGAGACGTCCCACGCGAGAACGATTAACGTAACGAGATATATTGTTTTGTTTGTACAGTGCAGAAGTGATTTTGTTGATTGACGGACACGTGAGCCAAGTAATATAATCACATGTGCATAATAGACTTTGATTAGCACCCTTTTCGAAGCGAAGACGAGTTTTATGCGAAGTTACAAGGTTTTAGGTTTTACGATACGAATTAGATGTGGTAGTAAGTACGAATCAATAAAGGGAATCAAGAAATTACGTCTCGAAGTTTACAACAATTAGTATTGTTTGTCAATTGTAGAGATGATTACAATGATCACGGCTTCATAAGTGAAGACAAATGATTGACGTAAAACTTTACGCAACAAACTGGACAAAATGTATGTTTTACCACAATTTGTTCAAAATTATGCAATTTTACCGTATTACGGAAATGGAATGGGCAAAACATGCCATGTTCCACTGTGTAACAGAGCAAAAATATTTACTGAAGACAGAGCAATAAAATGGCCAAACTCAACGGTCCTAACCTTGAGTTTGTCTTTCGTTTAACTTTTGGGCTTATGCCTGTGAGCCTGCCTGCAATCTCTTAATGGTGCTGATGAATAAAGGGGGTAAATTTCTACAAAAACTTTAGTGCTGTGTCAGTGGGAGAGCATAACAGGGTATTTCAGTGTTAGCAACTGAGTTGATAACGTAAATTGGCCACTGTAAAGAGTGACATCAGCACAAGTGGAAAGAGGCCTTTGAGATTCGAGCCAGCAAGCAAAGCCAGTGTGGCATAGGTCTTTGGGGGAGGGGGGGGGGTTCATTTCCCAGCAAGAATCCTTAAGGACCTTGCACGCTCTTGTGTTGCCGTGACACGGAAACCTACAAGCTTCCCCACTCTCATTGCAATACCGAGGAGTGGGCTGCAAGCAAGCCCCATAACAGCATGCTTCCAGAACAGAAGAGACAAAAATTACTTCCAAGTAAGTAAGGGGGGCTATGAAGATCAAAAACAGATTCCACGAATTTAAACAATTTCACAGAATGTGTGGTGGTCTTCATCTTAAATATCGCCAAAAGAAGGGGGTAAATTTATCACCCACTTAGATAACTTTCAACCAAGCTCCTTAATGCCTAGGGGCATTAGATTGCATTCCTAGAAGGCAGTAGTAGGCTGCCATAGTTGGAAAATCATTTCTTAATGCCCCTGAAAGGTTTCTGACCCACAGGCCAGAACCCCAAGGAGAAATAACAGTAGTCCCTGCATGTAAACATATATATATGTAGAATTGATGAAAAAATTAAGAAAGGAAATTATCTGTGTATAGTGGGCTAAATTATCCTGATTTGAAAAAAGCTTAGTCATATTGAGCAGTTTCTTATGGGTAACTACAATGTCTCTTCCTTTCACTATATGTCACTCTCAGAGAATTTACAGAGGTGAGTATATTTCATTGTATTTATCTCTTTAGATGCAGAAGTCATTCCCCAGTGCCAGATAGAATTTTTTGATATGCAATTACTCAATATTTCAGACAAAAATAAGGAACAAAATCAACACACTCTATCCAATTTCATGATAATGTGCAAAGTGAAATCAGAGGTCAATTAAAAAAATATAAAATATCAACCAGTCATATGGATAAGCATCTCCCTAAGAAACTTCATTGTGTAGTATTTAATAAAACCTAGGTCCTTCCTTTAGTGGAAAAAAATAGTTTGAATAAGAAAAAAAAACCTGAAAATATTTGGTGTTATCCAGATTTTAGACATCTGCATTGGCACACATCTTATAAGTAACCACTAGGACACCAGCTATAAAATGCTATTGAAAATCTACTCCTTCAATGCTTCCTTTGAACCAGCCAAGCAAAACAAACAAACCAATCCAAAAAGATAGACAAAAGTGCAGTGTTATAAATTACCATCTGTTACAAATGGTATGCATGAAAAGAGAAATAAATTTGGATACTAGGGGCTGTTATTTCAAAAAACAAAGTTTAACCCTTGCTCATCCAAACTGTGCTCTCAACAATCTTAACCCTTTCACTCCCATGATCTCAGAAGCAATTCTCCTTACTGGCTGTCATACAGTTCTCAAAATGTTAGTTTGGAGAATTTGGTTTTGGATCAACTTATAATCCCTTAATTGATATTTTTCTTTATTCTCATTACTTGCCTTCTTGATATTGTATTGATATTGTAAGAAGAAATTCTGTCTTGGTCACTCATGGGAGTGAAACAGAAAATATCACCTATGCAGCAAAGTTTTTGCAAAACTGTCAAAAGGGCTTGTTTTAGCAAGAAAGATCTAATTACCGGTACCTCAAACCCCCCTCCCTGACAAACTTTCAAATTCCATTGATCATAAAAATCTGCTGCCCAATTTAGACTTTGTTCCAATAACAAATCCTTACTATTTCAATGTCATATCTTTTCACAAGAGAATGGAAATTAAATGTTATTTCATGGTTTGCATTTATCTTACTGTGTGGAAGACTCGTCACCAGTAAATTTGCCACTAAGCTCATTGGCTAATTAGGAAAAAATTAAAAGTTTTCAGCAACTCTTAGTTTGATTTTGAGTCTCATGAGCATCACCACAAGAATGCCATGAGCAATACCGCAGAGCCAAGCTGAAAGCTTGATAGTTTTTTCAAGATGGCAGAAGATGAGTCAAATGCACGTAACAATCAAAATGCAACCAATTTGATCCAATCAAAGAAATATCAAATGGACCATTGAACAACAAAGTCAAGCCTGTAAATATTTAAAATGTTCATCAAAGGAAAAGTAAACCAAATTGACAGTAACTTTTTGATTAAAAAAAAAACAAACGACAAGATCGACAAGAAATGGTTTCAATCCCACACATTTATTTTTGTCTACAAAGCAAGTGATTTAAGAGGCTGTCTCTCTTATTTCCACCCGGTCAATTTTGCGTCAAAAATAATTTTGCCTGAAACTCTGTTAACAGAAAGACTTTACCTAGGAAAGAACTAAATTAGATTTGGTTTGATTCGAAATAATTTTCTGACTGCATTACGGGCCATAATTATTTCCCAGTCCGTAGGGACCGTCGCAACGTCTCTAAAATTGAAAAATAGGCATATTTTGTAACGTTGTAAAATATTTGATTCGCATAGTTAAGCCACAGAATTTATATCAGATTGCTTAAAAACCTTTCTAGTTTGCCAAGAAAGTTAGAATTTGCCCTCTCAACAAATTTGAAAAGGCGAATTTTAGCATATTCTGACCACTAGAAATCGCCATCGGCCGATGGCCGTAAATAACCTTGATTAAGACGCTAAGTTTTGGGATTTGGGACCTGGTTGACGATTCTATCCTACACAGCCGTTAAGTTTAGACCTTTATAGGCAAAAATATGCAAAAACCCCTGTACGTTTTCGATTTTTTAAAAGTTATGACCGTTTGAATCAGCACATGTACGAGCATTCGCGATTTTTTCGCCTACACCAAAATCGAACCACTGGAGCAGATTTCGTCATAAATACAGCTTACCCGCTTTGCAGCCCGGCTTCATGGCTCACTTCAGAATTTTTCTAATAACCAAACTGGTGAAATCCATGATAACTTCAACAAATAGCTAGGTATTGCCTTCGAAAAGTAGGCGGCATCCATCGTGATTCGTGGTATCAAAACAATTGCCGGAATTGGCCACATTTCGCGGTGAATCACCCATTTAACATCGCTGCAGAGCTGAATTTTTTCCAAAATCAGAATACAAACTCTCCATGTCTGGAAGCTGAGGGAGAAATGAAGGTTTTAGGCTTCTGAAGTGAAGAATTAATCGCTTAAATTTAGATCCAGTTCGATGTTATACTGTTCTCACAAAGGTCCGCACAAAAGAGAAGACCGCTGATAGCTTGTGCCGTACGTTGTGCCATGTGGTTTTGTTTTGTATCCCAAAGTAATATTTGGGCAGAAAAATTTTGGATGAAAAGAATAAATGCTTTTACCTGGAGTTTGATATCATATAATGAATAAATCAATTTCAAATATCCTGAGCTTGCTTCTCTCGGTTCCGCGTCGATTGTGTCCACAGAACAGCAACCTGTCAATAGCCGGAGAAATCGGCTACCAACGTGTTAAAAACTTGACACATGCTTCGTATGAATAGATGTTATAAGTTTTGCTTTTGGTAAATTTTCAATCGATTTCATCAAAACATTTCACCGACTACTAGATATTATAATATATTACACTATAACAACGCCGTCAGAAATTGATATCGGAAGTAAAGGTAGTTTGTATCTGTAGAGCATATTCTACACTTTCAGCCACCGTATAAGACATTGTCTACATAAGTCTACTGAGAAACACACTGACAATCACTAATCACGTCCGACAGTTTGTGTATGAGGATCTGTTTTTTGTATCTCAATTTTACAGGGATCTCAAAATGACTACAGATGGCTCTCAACAAAACCACATTGAATTTCTGAAGTGTGTTATTGTGGTAACGTTCACAGAGGTCCTACGTATCGTAGCAGATTGGATGTGAGACTTTGATCTCTTTGTTAACTTTGTCTACCAGATCTTATCTCTCGGAATTTTCCTGGACGCATTGGATATCTTCCTCCTCATCCAGTGATATCCCGATCACACCCTGATCTTTTCGCCGCATTGCTGCTAGCCGGGAGAAAAAGCTCTAAACTTGGTTCTTTGTCAGCTACTGTTCTCTAGTGAACAAACGTGCATTTGATTCATTTTTCGCATTTCGCATGTACACTGCAACTTGGGCGGGGTCGGCCTTTCGCCCAGTTCTTTCTCCAAGTGTAAACCGTGCCGTTAGGTATTCTTTTACCTTCTCTGAAAATCTAACGCTGCCCCTTGGTTTGCTCACGGCCCATCCTGTTCGTAAAGACAAGTGGGGCGAATTATCCACGGAAGAAGTGAGTGGTGTACTAGAATCTAACGAACAGCTCGAACACTCGATACCAGCGGTATCTATCGACGAGAACTTAAGGGCCCAGTCCCTTTTGATTGCATCATACTGGCTTTAACCTGCTGACTGTATGCTTTCCAACGTCCAGGTGCAGCTCCAGCTGCGAAAAGGTTTCGAACACTTCAACACATCCAAACACAGAGCATTCAAACAATGGCGTTCTACTCTCTGTTTCCTTGCTGCCCTTTGAACGACGCTTGACCAAACGTTTTTCAGGAGGATCATAAAACCCTTGAGATTCTATGGTTTGAAGGGACGTTTGACCTTGGTGCTTGATATAAATTACGTCATATGGAATGTACTTCCCTTTACCGATGCCATAACATTTCCAAACTCTCAGATATCTCCATATTCGAATCGAAGTTGTGGAAGCTACTAAAATGCTCGATCTTATTTATACAGAGTGTTCTTTGATTCGTCTACTATTCTTACTGCAGCTGTTGTTCCCTTCACTGGGTGTTTCGTCAATGCGTATCCTCTGTCCAATGAAAGCTTTAACAACCTCGCTGAAGACTCGCTACAGACTGAAGCCTCTCTGGTTTCGAAAAAGCACTTGCATGCCATATTACACTTGCAGGCCTTCCAAAAAAAAAATAAAGGGTTAGCGGGTTCGCCCGCAATGATTAATGCGGACCTTTGTTATGCGCGATAGTGCAATCGTTCAGCTTTAAATTCCAAAACGCCAAACTTTGACACATAGACTTACAAGGGGAGTTCTATGACTGATTCTTGAAGAGAATACAGCTGCAATCCAAAGTTTCAACGGGACATTAAGCGCGAAACATGGCTTTAGTTTTCGAGTTTAGTTCGCAACAACGAGTCAAAGAAGAGTATCGACAGATGCCGACCGCTTAATTTTGGAGGTATTTGCTTGAGTTATCATAAAGTCCAGTTCACCAGTTTGGGAAGGGAGGAATATCTGAAATTTCACATAAACCCATGATTTCTCTGGCTATTGACAGGTTGCTGTTCTGTGGACACAATCGACGCGGAACCGAGAGAAGCAAGCTCAGGATATTTGAAATTGATTTATTCATTATATGATATCAAACTCCAGGTAAAAGCATTTATTCTTTTCATCCAAAATTTTTCTGCCCAAATATTACTTTGGGATACAAAACAAAACCATATGGCACAACGTACGGCACAAGCTATCAGCGGTCTTCTCTTTTGTGCGGACCTTTGTGAGAACAGTATAACATCGAACTGGATCTAAATTTAAGCGATTAATTCTTCACTTCAGAAGCCTAAAACCTTCATTTCTCCCTCAGCTTCCAGACATGGAGAGTTTATATTCTGATTTTGGAAAAAATTCAGCTCTGCAGCGATGTTAAATGGGTGATTCACCGCGAAATGTGGCCAATTCCGGCAATTGTTTTGATACCACGAATCACGATGGATGCCGCCTACTTTTCGAAGGCATTACCTAGCTATTTGTTGAAGTTATCATGGATTTCACCAATTTGGTTATTAGAAAAATTCTGAAGTGAGCCATGAAGCCGGGCTGCAAAGCGGGTAAGCTGTATTTATGACGAAATCTGCTCCAGTGGTTCGATTTTGGTGTAGGCGGAAAAATCGCGAATGCTCGTACATGTGCTGATTCAAACGGTCATAACTTTTAAAAAATCGAAAACGTACAGGGGTTTTTGCATATTTTTGCCTATAAAGGTCTAAACTTAACGGCTGTGTAGGATAGAATCGTCAACCAGGTCCCAAATCCCAAAACTTAGCGTCTTAATCAAGGTTATTTACGGCCATCGGCCGATGGCGATTTCTAGTGGTCAGAATATGCTAAAATTCGCCTTTTCAAATTTGTCGAGAGGGCAAATTCTAACTTTCTTGGCAAACTAGAAAGGTTTTTAAGCAATCTGATATAAATTCTGTGGCTTAACTATGCGAATCAAATATTTTACAACGTTACAAAATATGCCTATTTTTCAATTTTAGAAACGTTGCGACGGTCCCTACGGACTGGGAAATAATTATGGCCCGTAATGCAGTCAGAAAATTATTTCGAATCAAACCAAATCTAATTTAGTTCTTTCCTAGGTAAAGTCTTTCTGTTAACAGAGTTTCAGGCAAAATTATTTTTGACGCAAAATTGACCGGGTGGAAATAAGAGAGACAGCCTCTTAAACGCTCACAAGGAAATCATCTTAACCTTTTTACCCATAACAACCACAAGCAATAAGCTAATGCTCAAGCAAACATGCAGTTTTTAATCAAACATTTAATAGCCATATTTAAAGTGGCTCCATAGAGTTTTTTGACCATGCGAGATCTGGACCCAAACATGGTGGAGCTTTAAAAATATCGCCAAACAAAACAAATATGGCAGTTCAATACAACTGCATGACTCAGATCAAGAGGTATGTAAAAGATATATATCCACATTATGGACTCTGAGAATTCCAGCAACAACACCTAAGATATTTCTAGACCTTTTACACCTGAAAAAGGCCAATACAACACTCACTGCATTTTCAGTTGCTTCAAGAAGACCTCAAAAATAAAGAAAACGATGAGGAAATCATCAAGTAAAGGCTAAAAAATTTGGTCATGGAAACCTGAATTACAAAGATGGCTGCAAGGAAAAGGAACCACCTACAAAACATGCTCTAAGGTTATCTCAGGTAAGTAACCTACAATGTTCAGGATGTTTGGTTTTTTCTGTCCTAGGAAGATAAAATTATTGTTTTGATCAATCATGAAGTTTTGGTCCCAAAAGTGGCTCTGATTTCCACCAACAGACAGCAGCTAAAAATCTTCAAGGAACTCAAGTTGTTGACAAACAAACATTTGCACAAGGTCTCAAGGAATGTTCATTTTGTAAGCACGGTAAATATGAACAGTTTCTATTTTTACGACAATAATAACCAAGTGACATGCACTATGAGAATTATATTTGCCATACTGCAGCATTTCAATGACGCTTGCAAGGATTCCTCAAAATGAATTGCTTAAAGGTATGTACTTTATTATCTTTCATGGAACAACTACAGAATACAGGGCCACCACTGTCCAGCATTGCTTGTGTTCTACATGTATGTCCAAGAATTTTGCAAGTCCAAAATAAACATACCAAATGAATACACATGATCCATGATTCAAAAGTCTACACATGCTCGGATACCAATCTTGGCAAATTTCTATTCCATTACGTAATGTTTTGTGACAAAGAAAATAGGGATCTTTCAAGTAAAATTTATCATATTTCCTTCAGTGGAATTTCCTAAGATTTGCTGAACCATTGAGCATATTTGTGTCCTTCCTAGTGCCTGTCAATAAAAAAAATTCATAGGACCAAATTTGAGATAGAGGAAGAAAACACAAAATTCCAAATAGCAAGAAAATTTCTTTTCTCACCCTATTTTTTTTCAGCTTTTAAATGATTGTCAGGACAATTTTCACAACTTGTGAAAATTTTGAGAGATTTCACCAAAGAAAATTGAAGAAAATCAAAGGCAAAGCCAAATTATCACCAGCAAGCACTTCCCTTTGTGGAACCCTAGCTTAATAATAAAAATAATTTTATTAATATATACTACAGCAAACGACAGTCCAATCCTTGCTTGTCACCTTTTGAATACTTTTAATGACATAGAAAAGGGAAAACATGAAAAATTTCCTAGAAAAACAATACACTGGTGGACACACCAATGTTGAGCAAACACCCTATGGAGCCACCTAAATACAATTACAACAATCACCACCAGATGAGTGTTTGGTGGTGAGGTAACACACTTTAGTGGCAAGATTAATAATTTAACACAAAGTTGATCAATTACAGATATTCTGTTGATTGACTGCTTTGATTTGAGCTTTACCAAAACTTGACAAAACAAGACTTGCATGTTTTAAAACACCCTGACTTACTGGTTTTTGTAGTTATTTTAAACTCTGTGAGACAATTGGATATGGCCACTTAAAAGCACAAATTTTACACTTTGATGCCAAGCTCACTGGTGGCCAGTCTTCCTGATGGCAAGGTGACTGGGTACCTATGTAATTATTGACTGATCAACAGTGTGAGTATTACAAATGTTCTTAAGACAAGCGATCTACATGTAGCTTTGGACGTTTGATGGTTTGTTTGAACTCCAAAGCTATTAAAAACCTCATGGCCGCCAAAATTACCCAAATCCATCTCCACAACTCTTCTAATGCTGAGCGCCTTATTTTTTAACGTAAGCTACATGCAAATTGAGAAATTGATCTCCCTTGATAAATCATTTCTATAATGAAAACTTAATATCACCAGAAAGCGGAGGCAAGTATAGTGAGAATTACTACTAGATACAAATGTATTCGCCAAGAAATGACGTTTATCAATGTGTATCTTTAAAAAATTAGTTGTAACAAAAATGCATGAAAATACACACTAACATGACCACAAAATTATTACGGGATATTTTTGAGTGCTGAGATTGCAAAAGCTGCCTCCGTCGAGATAATAAGGTATTTTAGAAGCCGATTCGTTTTGATTTGGATTCCATGTGACTTAAACAAGAGTACAACTCATGACAGCAGTCTGCAGCGATCAAATAGGGTAACCAATCTGTAAATCTCCGTTGACTCACCTTGACTGAAATATTTGGCGGCTAAGTTATCTGTACTGATCATTAGCAAAGGTAGTATGGTGTACTTACCGGCTTAGGACGTTTAACACGGATTAAGTGCCAACCAACTACAGCTTTCAGTGGCCGATCGAAGATGTAAATGGTTCGTCAGCAGGAATCAGAATGAGGATGTTACGATCAACGTTAGGACACCGCGCATAAACATAACTCAACAAAGTTAATGGCTGCTAAACGGAAGACCAGGAGGTTTAACGTCATGATAATTAAGTCACGTGATACGGAAATACAAGCCAATTTATGCAGAAGGTGATCACGCCACCGATCACGGGGAGGCTCACGGGAAGGGCAGAGCTAAATAAAATTATGCTACGTCAAATTTATGCGGTCAATAACGCGGACCCAAGCGCACAAGGTTTAAAATTCATCGAAATTTGCAGAGACAAACGGGGCTGGAGGCATTTCCTCTCTCCAATGTTTTTAAGGAGAAAATTACATTTTCAAAATATTTTGGGGGTGTACAAAGTTTTTGGAGGTTTCCCTTTAAAAGAAAAGTGACAAGGGAAACAACACTTAGAAGTAACAGAATGGAAAATCAAACATGAAAGCCACTCAAAATCTGTTTTCTGCGGACTTTTCCGCGCCAAAGCCAAGCGCTTGCCCAGACGTTATTCAACTCCGTCCAGGATGGGAAGTGGTCCGGGATTCGAGACCGCGCGCTTAAGATCAGCGGGAAAACGCCGCAAATCAACTATGTCATGTAAGATGAATTAGTTCATCCTGTAAGAAAATCTCAATAGCGCAGCGCCTTCGACTTGAAGTAAACACCAAGTCAAAATAATGCTGTCTTTTATTCGATGGTTATGAGAAAATTAAGTAACTAGTGCGCAACAACATGATAATCTACACCATCTTTGAAAATTTCAACTGGCAAAAAAAGCAAGACTCCTGGAACGTTCAACTAGTCTTTGTTTCTATACAAATATCTGCGAATGATTTACCGTGATTATTGTCAGTGAAAGAAAAATCTGATTTTGCAATAAAAGCCTTCCTTATAAAGACGCCACATCGGTAATGCTGCTGAAGGATCGCTTTTTTAATCAAATATTAATCATTGTTTGATAAAACCGCGTCTAAACTATCTTCTGAATAGCTGAATCTTTTATCTGAACATCTTCTTTTTGCAAACAGTGTCAAGAGGGCCAAAAGTTAGCAGTCGAAAGCCATTTATTTCATGAAGACAACCCTCTTATAGAGAATATGAAAGGCCCAGTGCTTGTGTAAAACCGTGTAAATAACCGGCCCAAACAGTTTAATAAGCACTACGGTGTTCACTTCAGTAAATACATTAAATGTAAGATATGTTAAAGTTCAAAAGGGAATCAGGTGGACAATCAGACATGGTTTGATGCTAGCTACTCCGGTTTAGAGATTTAATGAATGTAACCGAGAATTTATAATTTATAATTTATAGCCCCAACGTTTCGACTTTCCTGTGTAGTGCCTTCATCAGGGGTGATCGAATCGCGTTAAATGTACTTGCCTGACTTTCCTTAACAAACACATTATCTGATTTTAGGAGTTCTCTCATTCAATTTAGAAGTCCCCCTTGGGTGTGGGGAGGAGGAGGGCAACGCCAATACAATCCATTTGGTTTTATCAACTGAGAAGATAACGAAAATTGGCCGTCGTGAAGACTCTCTAACTAGACTCTGCAAGTATTAGCCCCTTTTCAGAACGAACCGACGACTGACGGTCTAACGATCGAAACGTTAGCTTTGGGAACTCTTTACCGTGACTAATCTAAATTATCAACTCAGTTGATAAAACAAAATTATTTTTTAATACTCCCAGCTCACCCTCTTAACTGACGTAGCACCACAGTTTCTTTAAAAACTTACCCATTTTATTGAATAAAGTCCCGTGGAAAATAATAAAGAGTGCTAAACGATTACATCTAATTGTGTTCACCGCGTAACAGTCAATAGCGAGGTTAAGATCCAAACGACAGGGCTTGTCTACGACGGCTGACTTGGTCGAGGGGGAATGGAGAGAGGTCGCCGTTGCAATGGCAGGAATATTATTGCACAGACGTCAATGTGGTCATTATGTCATGAGAAAGGCATCTCAAAATTTCCATTGTTTTTTCCCACCATCCCCTCCCCCGCACCTTCTTGCTGATGTGTACCTCACAAACTTATTACTGGAGTTTGACACGCGAACAGGGTTACAGTCACATAAAGCGCCGATTCGCGAACGAGAGGTCTTCAATTTTGACGAGACGGCTGAATTCGTATGTAAATTGATCATCCAGTTTCCAAATGCCATAGAGCAGCCCATCATATTATAACGTGACTCAACCATATCCCGGCACTTTGAGGTATAACCCGAAAGCGTTATCATGGAAGTAGCTCACAGAACGGGAATGTTCTCTCGAGGGGAGGGGAATTTCGGTAGGGGCATGCCGCCTGGTCCTCCAAAGCTGACCCTATGTTAGACCAAAAGTTATTATTTTACACACCCACTTTACAACTGACCCCTCAAATCCATTCCCGTTTTCATACCTACTCTCCTCTAGTTTTGTAGTAGGGAAATGGAGATGAGGTTAAGAGTTTGGTACCGGATTGAAGAGTTGGTTAAGTCTATCCGAAAAAATATCTCGGTTATTTCCCTTTCTCTTGTATTCATTTTAACTTGATAAATAAAACACAATACTCATACTCTAAGATCACAATAACGGATATCTTTTCCCGGCCGTTTACAGACAAAACGGCACAAAACGAGTTACCCTCCCCCTCCCCTTAGTTGTTAACAGTCGCTTTCCAAAACTTCTTATGCTTCCAGCTTAACTCTGTTCCCCGATGAAAATATTTTTAAGAATCATTCCGTGCCACACCTACGCTAATAGCAAAAACAGATCGCAGACATCAGCAAGGTTCTCATGGTGGGTCTAAATATAAAATGCTGCTATTACAAATCGATTAACCAGCTAAAGAAAGTCGTCTCATCTGCCAGCCACAGAGCTCTGCAGAATCAACAAAATATTGCGCAAAATTTATTTTCACTTTTCTGGACGTTGCATTAAGTATGGCGGTTTTTCACGAGCCCTGATTTTAAAATTGAGCTTCCTATGCGTGCTAAGCGGTCGGCCTGGCTTAGATCTTGCTGTCTCCGGCGCGGAGATTGCCTCACCTTAACATTGGCCGCGGCATCCGAAAGCAACTTTCCGTCAACATTTCCGGCTTCGATTTAGCGAGCTCTTGCAAGAATACTAGCACTTTGAACATTGTTATTGAAAAATTCCTAATCGTTTATAATCGCTGAAGGAAACGAAGCTAAGGAGAAAATAAAGAACTGTTTTTTCTGAACAGCAACATTTGAAAAATCTTGGTCTTGAGAACCAGAAAACCTTTGCAAGCTTAATTTGAGGCATCGTTCATATCAAAACCTTTACATCATATTCCTTACTCCGATCCGAACTAAGATAGATCTTACGCTACGAAATGCAAATTTCCCGCTCCATTATGTCTTATTAATCATTGTTATAGAAAAGTTTGGGGTTACAACAAATATCCTAAGCTTGAGATACTTCGTTATTTACCTCTCGTAAATCCGGGACAGCAGCTCTCGCGATCTGCTATAGACAGCTCTCTTCAAAAGTCTAACAAAAATCCGAGGTAAGTTACTCCTTTACTTGAGAATTTCTCACCCCTTTTTTTTCTGACTGAGGGAAAGAGTTGTTTATTTCGTATGGAATCCGACGAGCCTAGGATAGAGCTAGTCATGGCTAAACAAAAAAACATGATCAGATCTGATTCCAGACGTTACCATTTCGAAGGCAAGTTTAAATTTGTCCACGTCAACTCAGCGAGCTCATTTGATTACTGAGTCATGCTTTTGACCTGATCCCCTGGTAGCCTTACATAAGTAACTCTGCAAACTTTACTCAAGGAACTGATATCCTTTCGCCTCAACTGACAATGAAATAGTGGTATTTTCGTCACTGCTGTGTTTCCTGCACAACAGATGTGACCAGAAGGGAACAATATACTTAAAATAAAACATTTTAAACAATTCTCGGAACTGTGAGCGCCACTATTTGATTACAAAAGAGTCTGACCATAAGAATTAATAGAAGCAATATGACGGATTAAGCAAGATTGCATCGAGACAGGACGTTTCTCAACCGAAGGAAAAGGAACACATCATTGCCTTTTCAATATATATATACTTGTTTTGTGAATAGCATTGTGCTGAAATCTTTCAAAAACCATCCAGTAACCTTGACATGCTGTGGCTTTTTGCTGCACATATTTAAAGAACAAGCAAGGAGCGTTTGACATTCTTCACTTGATGCAGTCGGCACAAGATTGCACTTCGCTTCAGTTTTCATAACAATGCACAGGAGTAATCTCAGAAGATCTTCTCCTACGTTTCCTTCTCTTTACAACAAAAGGCTCCCTAGTTAGCTGAGCAAACGACTGCATGAGTGCTGAGCCCACTAAGCTTCATTCGGTTTTCTATCTGTGACGTTTGTATTACTGTCTGAGGTCGAGTGTGGCTCCTCTCGCAGCCGATCAGAACCTTTGAAGAACAAAGGGTTGTATACAGTTGAACCTCTTGCCCTAATAAACAGACAAAGACAGAAAGCTTAGTTAAAATAGTAAATGCTAAACTCCTTGTAAAGCCAAACTCGTTTCATTCAACCCCTTTTGAGGGTTACAACAAGCAGCCGAGTGCACTGGAATGTGCATCAGTACCAAAGATGGCAAACAATAGCGATCGATTCCGAAGGGTTTTCTCATGGTTCTCCAATATTACTCCCTGCAAATTGAAAATCTCTCCAAACCCAAATTTTACTTGGAGAACGGATGACACGAAAAGCTCCTTCGTGATGGTGCCACTGCTAAAATCCAAAATATATTTCATGCCATGTCTACTCTGAATCAAAATTGTACAAACTCTAATCAGTTCACCACTTATTTGTTACGGCAGTTGAACGATAAATTGTTATACTAAAGTCGCAATTCGTGTGACAAATTAAAACTTTGGTAAGTTTCAGCCCAGCCAGTTTATATAATTCAGATTCGGCACAAACCAACAACAAGAATAAATCAATTAATCTCTGCCTTAAACTATAGTTTAAGTTTATTACTTAGAGTCACCCATTCAGCTGCAAGCTTTGCGTAATTTTGCATCACTTTCTATGATTCCTGAGACGGACTCAGTGAAAAAGGATATTTATGGCTCAATCTAAATGGCAAAAGTTTTCCAAATGCGTGAAAATAACTATCGACGGATCCGTGAGTTCTCCCTCTAATCTTAGGAATATCACACACTGTGATCAAATAAAATGGACAAACTTTCGCGTCCAAATAAATTGGTACATGGCATTACAAATTGCGTTATAGGCTCACTCTTTTCCAAGACTCTGGAGACACAACACTAGGGAATCTTCACAGCTGCCTGTTTGTTTCGTGCACCCTAAAAGAAACATGGATAATTTACCTCTTATCTCAGTTTCGGTACTTGACCATCAATCCAAATATTTGCATTGCTTTTTAGGACTTGTCCCTGATTTCTTCGTACGTTTGCTTAGCACATTCAAACAAGAAGTTCTAGGGAACCGTATTCCACTACAAACAATACTTCTATTTAGGCGCTTCCCGTAGAATCTAAACGCAGCTCGAGTAATTGTATTTTCTGTAAATTCTCCGCCTGAAAGTGAGATTTATAAGTTTTGTTTGTAAATAAAACATGTCATCGAATGAAACCTTGACAAAATATTTTTATTCGACCATCTTATCCACGTAAAAGTTTTCATAAATGATGTATGGCTGTCACGTCGGATTTCGTGTAAACCAAGTGTCAAGTGCGTTTAATACGTCGGCGAGGTTGTTGAAACACGGAGAATTCTGCTCCACATAAGGAACACATTAGATACGTAGGAATATTTTAATTAGTTCGGATAGGGAAGGCGGCGTGAAGCAATATGCATAGACTCTAACAGTGCGGCTTGTTGAAACTCAGGCTTAAGATCGCTATCAACTTATGAGGGGCCGATGAAATCCAATCTAGTGGCGATTAAAAGATTGTACCACATGCCATTTGCTTTTAATTAAAACTGGAAAAGTTGAAAGGCAATTAGATAAGAATTCTGTCAAGATTTTACGAGCTTTCCTTCCAGAAATTGAGTCTGGTTTTCCGAAGGGTGGTCTGAAATGTAAGAATTGCTAGCCAAACGCACCAGTTTATGTCGTTACAGTAATTCTCTCATTGCTTCATATAGTTTCTGTCCACACAATAAATCCGTTGTTTCTCTGACCTACTATCAACGAGGCCATTTTCCAAAGGAAACGGCACTTAGAAGCCACTTGGCGGTCAGAAGTTTGTCAAACATACTTACAAAAATTTAAACAGAGCCACAAAATAAAATCACCAAAATATTTGTGATCGATCGCAACGTTCAAGTTACCAGGGAAGAAGCTATTTGAATTCACGTGTGTACCCTTAGAAAACTTTTTACGCAAATTTCGCGACCGTGGTCCGATGTGAGCTACAGAGGAATTATTACATTGGTCACTTTATAATTGCAAAATAAATACTATATTGTGCACATATGATCAGCTTATTTAACTTTTTAACTGGAATCTCAAGAAAAAGTCAAAACTCTAACCTAAATTATAGAAAGAAATCTCAAAGACACCATGACAGCGGATTTCTTGACGCCAGTGTAAGGTCTTACTTTGGTTTGAACCGCGTATGACTGCCTTCTTAACTTGGTATAAAAACCGTCGACCGCGCTCGTCTACACGGCACGTTTATACGCGCGCACAAAATTTAACTTTGTCAATCCGTTGCTTTTCTTCTACCCCTGATAAATAAAGTGAAGAAAAAACGCACAAACACAAAGTAAATGATACACCATCAACGGACCAGCGGTACTGTTATCGACAGTGGAGATCATGATGTTCGAGTCACTAGGCGAAGCTAGAGGATAAAGAGAAAGGTACGCCTAATATTGCCGGGAAACAACGTAGTTTTGTGAAAGTATAATCTGTTCATGTTGTCCTTCAGCAGCATAATTACAAATATAAAACTGTTCTAATGAGGTCTTAAACTGCTGTTTAAAAGTAAAATCTAAAACGCAAGCTTTCGCCGATCAACGGCATCATCAGGGATGAGAAAATACTTCGGGCGTACTAAATATCCAAGGTCACAAAAGTAGCATAAAAAGCTGCGTTCACAAAGAAATGTGACAAAGACAACGAAGAGTGTGGAAAATTATGTGACTGTGTAATACCGTCCGACCGTTTCGTTCATGGTTTTGTTTTACACTAAAAATATGGTGCTCAGTTGTTGTTGCTTCCGTATTTGCTATCCATTTCCCTATGCTTTTAGATAGTGGCACAAGAAAATTTCTGATAAAAACTACTTATAATCACACCATTTAATGTTGTAAATTTAAAAAATGATATTGAAAAAACTGTAGAGTTTTCCGTGCGCTTCAACACTAATTAACGCGCATTATACCTACTACCTTTCACCACTACATGCACTTGCGTTGAACCATGGTTGTCGCTAACTAACAAATTTTACTACACAGCAAAACTGAGTGGTTTCCATATGGTTTGAAACTCTTTAACGTATATTTACATTGAGTAATAAATGTTTACAATATTTAAATTTCTCAATGAAGTTTTTCACGGGTTATATAATAAACAACATCTATTTTTAAATGTCATTGATTTACATTTCAAGCTCAAAAATTAAATTGGGCAAATGATACTGAAAAATTTGAGGCTACAAATAAATGGAAAAACATCCGTATAATTCTAATTATAATCACTCGCTGTGCGTCTGATAAGTTACAGATGACAGATGACGTCATGATATGGTAGCTGAGTTTGTCACTGATGTTCCTACCACATATTGACGTTTTCTTTGATCTTTTACTGTACAGACCCACGGCAACATGGAATCTATTTACATCGTACAATAATAAAATAACATATCCTTGTAATGATGACGTCATCTTTACATCAATCCTTCAATAGATTAAAAGTAATCAAAACGCGTGTATAATTCAGCTTACCATGGTAAAGTCAATGAAAGCCCTTTATTACATACACGAAGTTATAAACATAGCTTTCGATGGTAAGAAAGAAGTCCATTTCCTAACTATCAGTTATTCCTCTACCGAGGATAGTATACTTAGCGAAAGCAAAATCTTTCAGCTAAGTCTCTTCGATTTAAACACTCGTGGCACAATGCTTGGCACAGAACACGATAAGTGGCATTCGAAGCGTTTTTTTTCCTTCCACAACCGTAACATTTGATAAGCCTTCTCATAAAGATCACGTCTCCTTTCATCAATGTTATCAAGGTCTTCCTCGAGAATACCCAGCCGGCGTCCAAGCTTCCTCCAGTCTTTTGATATGGAGTTCGACAGTGCCTGGTGATCATCACTACATAGAGTGCCTTCTTTTAAACTTTTTCCTAAGTGTATTGAAAGGAATGTCATAAAAAGAGCGCAGTAGAAGAATGAAAGCACTACAATTTGATAAAAGAATATTGACACACCTGCGAGAGACACTTCCTCGCAAATAAACGACTCCCTTCCTTGGTTTGTCACTGTTCTATCAAAATCTGCAAATAAAGAGTGTATGATTGGATTCAACCTTGACCGCGCTGAATCTTGGTTAAACGAGGAAACAACGGAAAGAAATCAAAGCTATGGAGACAAAATAACTCTTTAAGTAAGAGGGGGGGTAGGAAGGGAGGGGCTTCTAAAAATATGAGGGGGGGGGTAGAACTTAGGCCGCTCATTCGAGGTTAAACATTTAAATAAATTTTAGCTGATAGCAAGGGTGCTCTAGGGTAGGCACTGATTCGGAGATCTTCGGCTTAAACTCAGTCTCCTAAGTGCCTGAACCAATTACGATGTTCTCGAAGATTGAATTTTACAATTTCTATAATCTGTAACATCGTGACCTTAAAATATGACATATGTTACATGGTCGAGAAACCTTAGCGGGAATAACTGATTGCGCAATCTCGCACGGAAGATCTCGCTTTCCGAAATGAACAGGACTGCAATGCGCCGAAGAGGAGATCCCTGACGAAATATAAAAAACCCTTAGGTCTGTTTCATTCTTCAACATTCCTGAGCAAGTCTCTCGGTCAGTAGGACCAAGAAAAAAAAGCAGGCACCCAAAAAGAGTGAGGGTCATGCAACCTTTACGTCGCTCGCCAGCCCTTTCACTTCTCTCCACAGATTGAGAGCCTGGTAAAGGCAAATATATGTGGCTCACGGAGCTTACGAGTTTTGAAAAATACTCATGGCTATAATTTCATTTTTTAAGTCCAAATATTATATTATTTTTGAGGGAAAACGAGCTTGTTTAGTTGCCTTCAACTTAAGAATGTCGGTCATAAAGTGTATTCGCATTCTGACCTCCACAAGGTATCAAATTAGTTCGTTGGCTTGTCCTCAAGACGACAGGGGCAATGAAGGCATACATTTTTCCTCTTGGTCAGTAAATGTTGACTTTTTACGAGAAACGTTCGACAACCAAGAAAAGGTATAGTCGAAATTTTACGTACTTTTCTAGCAAAACTAGTAATAATTAGTTACCATTAGTCTGAGGAAAGCTTTGTAAAGACTTACCACTGTAGTTTTTGTCAGTGGCATCCTCCAATACCTGAAACCAAATAAATTGCTCATAGTGTTAGTATTCTCCAAATAACCATCCAAAGGGCAAACCCAACCATTATAGGAACAAAAAGCTTCCAGGCAAAGTCCTGAGTCGTGAAATCAAGTGGAACATTAAATAGGAGGCAATAGGAATGTACTTCTTCAGCGTTTTAAATGTTATCATTTCCAGTCTTAAGGCCACTCAGAGCTTTATTAAGATCTGACCAAACCTGATTCCAATCCCATTTCCAGGTTAAATGGAACGAAAACCTGATCGCAAGAAACTTGAATTAGCTTTACCTGACTCCAAGTCTTGGGTGGACAAACCTTTGGACCCCGCAGTGTACGCGAGCAAACGACAGGCTTCCTTGTCAAGGAAACATAATGCACACAATCATCATGGCAACAATCTGCTTTCGCATGCCAATAACACTTTGCGGTTCCGGGAACAAACTGGGGCCGACACAAATTGCACCTCGCGCAGAGATCCCATGATACTTTTTGCAGCCAATGATTCTCCTCGTGCAGCCTCTCCAAACTAGTCTTCAAAAAGCTGAAAGAGAGGGAAAGACTTTTATCAAAGGGGTTGATATTTTCTCTTAAAAATCTTTCACGTAGATACATTAATGTCCGGAAAGTACGTAATGTACACAATGTTCACCCGAGAGAAATGAACTAGACTTAAGCCTCCCTTAAAACAACATCGTAACTATGACACGTATTACACTATCAGAGGGTTGACAATGTTATGAACAAACTAAACTTGTCGGATCAATTCACATCGCAACAAAAACCACTTCTGATTTCACAAACTAGTAATTCGTTTAAAAGTTACCAACCGAATATAGAATGACTCACTTACGTGCACCTACCTTAAGACCTCTCTGCAAACGTTAGGCTCAGTGTACACAGGGTTCATACTTTGATCGATGTAATTCCAAACTTCTACTTTGATCACACGCTTGTAGCAAACAAAATCGACTGCAGTGTGGTCTCCCACAAAGAAACGAGCAAAGTTAGCCTGGAGCTTTGGTTGATCACAAGCAATCCGTCTTTGTGCAAATTCGAGGCAAAGGACAACCATTCTTGGAAAGAGACCAATTGGGACGTACTGAGTGGTGAATGTGACATAAACGGGTGCAGGGCCTGGGTTAACAGAAACGTCCGGCATCAATGAATCGTGCGGTGTGGAGGTCAGCATGCACGGAACAAGATACACGGAACTGCCATCTTTTCCCGTATATTCGCAAAGAAGGTTGAACTTCTTCATGAGGAAAAGTAAAGACTCTTTGATGTCGCCAACGCCCAGTTTTGTGCAAGAGTAATCAAGCAGTTTTGCATCAAGAATGCCGTACTCGCCAAGATCTTTGCGGAGATTTGAAATGAGAGTTTTCTCTTCTTTCTGTTTTTCAACCGTTATTATCTGACACAAAACATCAATCAACCACTTTTGATTAAAAAAAACCAGACTACCTGGATCGTCAGCCCTACCATGATAAACCACTGAACCACGATCGTGCAAAAAGTGTAAAAGTACTTCATAGTCATCTTGGACCTCAAATTTGCAAATTTCGTCACAGATATTCTTTCGGAAGTCTTGCCTTGTGACATAATTTGTCCCCGCGCTTGCTAGATTACGAACTTCATTTTCCACTTGAAGCCACTTTAAAGGAACCACATCTTTTGTATGTGGCAAGGTATCTGCAACCTTCAGAATCTCTTTCCGTAAGGCAACAACTTGGGGATCTTCTTCCTCCAGTTCCTTACCAGCAAGAGTGTTGTTCACTGCAAATGTTTTTCCGATTATGTGTTCACTAAACTCTCTTGCTGTGTCACAAATAATGTCCTTTACACTTGTAGTCACGATTTCGGGGTCTTTTACTAGGTCGGCGTGTGTTCCAACCAAAATGACAGGTGGTAATACGTCGCCGTTATTTTCGTGTTTGAAGGAATTCACCATGTCAATCCACCTCATAATGTGATCTAGGTTTGTGTCATTCTTGTCAGGAGACGGAATCTTAACTTCATCGTAACCAGACTCTTTCACCAAACATTGGGCTGGGGCAGACAGATCTTTGGTAGGATCAACCACTAGCAGATAAACTGCTTCACGCGAAGCGAGAATAGGATGAATAGCACGGTAAATGGCTTGACCACCAAAATCCATGCAAACTGGCCAAATGCCGTCATCCTTCACTGACTCTATCCTCGAGAGGTTTTCAGTTGTAAGTCGCGCCACGTCATCAGGCATGTGACTGTTTCGCTTCTCATGATGCCCGTTGTCTCCTTGTGTTATCGGAGAAATTATATCTGAGTTCACCCGAGTCCTGGTTTCTATATCATGATCTTGCTTTTCCTGAATAGAACCGAAAACACACACAAGTCAATTCAATTAGCAAAGTTGGAATGGAAGTTGGCCATTCATAAAAAGCTTAAATATCACGTTTAAATATAAATGAATAATAAAATGTATTAAAAACCTTTGGTGAGCTCTTCGGTTCAACCTCATCGAAGAATTCTGAAAAAAAAATTAGCTTTGATTTACTCCATTTAACCCAATGATATTTCGCTGTTGTGCTATGGTTGTCCTTGCCGGTTTTTTTTTCCCTTTTTGATTTTTTGCTTTACTTTGACGGCTTGTTTTTCAGGTTTAAAAACGTAAGATTATAACTTTGCGTGTCGAGTAAAGTTGTAGAATACTCGAAAAAATTCCGTAAGGGTCTGCTGTTTTCCTTGTTACGATGAAGTCGCGAGCTTAGCCATGCATACTGATTTACAAATAACATGATGTGATCATAGACTGTTCTAGAAGCATATCTTCAGGAGTGAAACTCGTGTCAAGCTGTTGTTGGTATCACTCAATCAGCCGTCAACAAAGATGTGTTGCAGACCTGCCGAGAAAACGGGTTAAATAACGACGTAAAAACCCATTTTGAAATATCGTCGTTACCTGTGTGCGAGGTGTTGAATTTTAAAACTCCAACGACAACCTATCTCCTATCACGTCCCCTTCCGGTCTTAGTAGCAACTTGTAAAAGGTAAAGTAACGTGCGGCCTCTGTGATTTGCTAGCGTAAAGTTTTTCAACAACACAGAAACCAAATCAACAGTTCGTAATGAGGTACATACCCACGTTTGATCCTATTTCACCGATCATCCCCTCTGTTCTCTGTGTCTCATCAGTCTCTGTTTGCTTCGTAACTTCGCTGTTCACGTAAATTTCGTTTAGTGGTTCAGTTAATAACTGGTTACTAACATTTAGAGCACATTTGTAATGGAAGGTATTTTTTTCTTGTTCCTCTTTGGAATTCTTCCATGGTTTTTCACTAACATGTTTCAGAGGCATGTCTATTTGCACCCCCACTGTGCTCGATTCATCTTGTCGGAATAGTTCACCTTTCAAAGAACGTAAGACACTAGTTTTGCCAACCCGGTCTTGGCCAATCAACAAGATTTTAGCCCGCTTATCTAATGTCTTTCCCGTTTCAAGAGCTCTCTGATAAGCGGCCTTCGCGCTGGATCCTCTGGTCAATATATAAGGCGGGACTGAGTGCACAGCTTGAAACTTGCTCAAAAAAGGGGCATCAGCTCTTTCAGTGCTATTATTTTTGGGAATAATAGGGATAGCAATGAAATCACAGAAATTTTTATTCGCAAGAATGTTACGCGCACGCTCAGAGTTATCCTTTTCTCGCTCAAGATCACCAAGGAAACTATATACGGACCCCAAGCAATCGTAAGAACATGCCACGTCAGCATGCTCAGGTCCTAAACTCTTCAAACGAATATCCAGCGCACGATCATGATAGTCCTTTGCTTGCTGCAATTCACCAAGGACACCACATACGTTCCCCAATCTATTGTAAGAATTTGCCACCTCAACATGCTCCGGTCCTAAATTCTTCAAATGAATATCCAGCGCACGACGACAATAGTCCTTTGCTTGCGGCAATTCACCAAGGACATCACATACGTTCCCCAACTCACAGTAAGACCATGCCACGTCAGCATGCTCAGGTCCTAAATTCTTCAAACGAATATCCAGCGCACGACCATGATAGTCCTTTGCTTGCTGAAATTCACCAAGGGCATAACATACGGCCCCCAAGCTAAAGTAAGAATCTGCCACGTCAACATGCTCAGGTCCTAAATCCTTCAAACGAAATTCCAGCTCACGAAAGTAATTGTCCTTTTCTTGCTGAACATTTCCAAAGAACCGAGATGCTGTTCCCATGATACTGTAAGAGTTTTCTTTGAGTTTTCTTTGAGTCAAAAGATGAGAATAGAACACATATAGTGAATGGTTTTGACTGAAAAAGAATCAATATTACTGAAGAAATTCTAACCTGAAACAATTGTTAGGAACGACCTCCTAGGCCAGTTACCTGAGGGGTTACAAATTTCACAACTTTCCCCTTCAAGAGGAGAGAACGAAGGTTTCGTGTCATTTGAGAAATGCAAAAAAGTTAACGGAAGTTTTAGATGCAAAAGATTACCTGGTGGAGATGGGTTTATATTCGAATTCTGCTCGTCTTTTTTTAAGTTTACTAGTAATGAACTCGCAAATTCTCTCAATACTGGCCGTGAAGATAGCTAACCATCAATCTCGCAACGAAGGGTGGTAATAAGTCTCAGTTATACCAACAGACACCTCTGAAAACTGCAAAAGAACAACTTGATTAGCATTTACACAACGGACAGTCACGATTTTTCACGCGATTGGCTTATTTTCCTTGACACAAAAATATTAGAGAAATGTTCCCGGTGTTCACGATTTCTTGTATTCCCTAATAACACAATGCAGTCCAATTCATAGTCAGATCTTACATATAACACTTTCCCTGTAGATTCTATAAATCTACTATATAGAGAGATCTCTCAAACATGCTAAACTGAATTATTATGAAGAGATTAAACAACGAGGATTTCCTTTCAAATTTTTTCACAAAATTGTCCTACTGACAGAAGAACTTTCCCATTTCCAAAAAAAAATTGATTTTTATTAAGATGGTGAGTTTTATTATTTAAGCCTACTGTTTAAATGAAAGATGATGTTATTTAGTGAATGGCACATTCAGAAAAAATAATAACTCCGAGAGATGTCAATAGGGGTCGACCCGACAACCTTTCGATTAGTAGTTCGGAAGTTTGTCACCATGGGCCTAGTTTAATGGCCAAGCCTGCCACGAGTCTCCTATAGCTCAGTGGTAGAGCATTCAAAGAACTAATCGGAAGATCGTATGTTTCACTCCTATTGGGAGCAATTGTAGTTCTTTTACTCCGATTACGCCTGTGTCATTCACCTCAAAACATCTTCTTTGATTAGTATTGTTCGTCAATTGTAGAGATGATTACAATAATCACGGCTTCATAAATGAAGACAAATGATTGACGTAAAACTATACGCAACAAACTGGATAAAATGTAATGTATGTATTACCACAATTTGTTCAAAATTATACAATTTTACCGTAATAAGGAAATGGAATGGGCAAAACATGCCGTGTTCCACTGTGTAACAGAGCAAAAATATTGACTGAAGACAGAGCAATAAAATGGCCAAACTCAACGGTCCTAACCTTGAGTTTGTCTTTCGTTTAACTTTTGGGCTTATGCCTGCGAGCCTGCCTGCAATCTCTTAATGGTGCTGATGAATAAAGGGGATAATTTTCTACAAAAACTTTAGTGCTGTGTCAGTGAGAGAGCATAACAGGGTATTTCAGTGTTATCAACTGAGTTGATAACATAAATTGGCCATTGTAAAGAGTGACATCAGTACAACTGGCAAGAGGCCTTTGAGATGCGAGCCAGCAAGCAAAGCCAGTGTGGCATAGGTCTTTTGGGGGGGGGGGGGTTTTCATTTCCCAGCCAGAACCCTTAAGGACCTTGCACGCTCTTGTGTTGCCGTGACACGGAAACCTACATGCTTCCCCACTCTCATTGCAATACCGAGGAGTGGGCTGCAAGCAAGCCCCAAACAGCATGCTTCCAGAACAGGAGAGACAAAAATTACTTCCAAGTAAGTAAGGGGGACCATGAAGATCAAAAACAGATTCCACGAATTTAAACAATTTCACAGAATGTGTGGTGGTCTTCATCTTAAATATCGCCAAAAGAAGGGGGTAAATTTATCACCCACATAGATAACTTTCAACCAAGCCCACTAATGCCTAGGGGCATTAGATTGCATTCCTAGAAGGCAGAGGTAGGCTGCCATAGTTGGAAAATCATTTCTTAATGCCCCTGAAAGGTTTCTGACCCACAGGCCAGAACCCCAAGGAGAACTAGCAGTAGTCCCTGCATGTAAACATATATATATATATGTGAAATTGATGAAAAAATTAAGAAAAGAAAATATGTTTATAGTAGGCTAAATTATCCTGATTTGAAAAAAACTAGGTCAGCTTAGTCATATTGAGCAGTTTCTTATGGGTAACTACAATGTCTCTTCCTTTCACTATATGTCACTCTCAGAGAATTTACAGAGGTTAGTATATTTCATTGTATTTATCTCTTTAGATGCAGAAGTCATTCCCCAGTGCCAGATAGAATTTTTTGATATGCAATTACTCGATATTTCAGACAAAAATAAGGAACAAAATCAACACACTCTATCCAATTTCATGATAATGTGCAAAGTGAAATCAGAGGTCAATTAAAAAAATATAAAATATCAACCAGTCATATGGATAAGCATCTCCCTAAGAAACTTCATTGTGTAGTATCTAATAAACCCAGGTCCTTCCTTTAGTGGAGAAAAATAGTTTGAATAAGAAAAAAAAAACCTGAAAATATTTGGTGTTATCCAGATTTTAGACATCTGCATTGGCACACATCCTATAAGTAACCACTAGGACACCAGCTATAAAATGCTATTGAAAATCCACTCCTTCAATGCTTCCTTTGAACCAGCCAAGCAAAACAAACAAACCAATCCAAAAAGATAGACAAAAGCGCAGTGTTATAAATTACCATCTGTTACAAATGGTATACATGAAAAGAGAGATGAATTTGAATACTAAGGGCTGGTTATTTTAAAAAAGTTTAACCCTTGCCCATCCAAACTGCGCTCTCAACAATCTTAACCCTTTCACTCCCATGATCTCAGAAGCAATTCTCCTTACTGTCTGCCATACAGTTCTCAAAATGTTAGTTTGGAGAATTTGGTTTTGGATCAACTTATAATCCCTTAATTGATATTTTTCTTTATTCTCATTACTTGCCTGCTTGATATTGTATTGATATTGTAAGAAGAAATTCTGTCTTGGTCACTCATGGGAGTGAAACAGAAAATATCACCTAAGCAGCAAAGTTTTTGCAAAACTGTCAAAAGGGCTTGTTTTAGCAATAAAGATCTAATTACCTCAAACCAACCTGACTGACAAACTTTCAAATTCCATTGATCATAAAAATCTGCTGCCCAATTTAGACTTTGTTCCAATAATGAACCCTAACTGTTTCTATATCATATCTTTTCACAAGAGAATGGAAATTAAATGTTATTTCATGCTTTCCAGTTATCTTACTGAGTGGAAGTCTCACCACCAGTAAATTTGCCACCAAGCTCACTGGCTAATTAGGAAAAAATTCAAAGCTTTCAGCAACTCTTAAGTTTGATCTTGAGTCTTGTGAGCATCACCATAAGAATGCCATGAGCAATACCGCAGAGCCAAGCTGAAAGCTTGATAGTTTTTCAAGATGGCAGAAGATGAGTTAAATGTACGTAACAATTGAAATGCTACCAATCTGATCCAATCAAAGAAATATCAAATGGATCATTGAACAACAAAGTCAAGCCTGTAAATATTTAAAATGTTCATCAAAGAAAAAGTAAACCAAATTGATTGTAACTTTTTATTTAAAAAAACCAAATGACAAGATTGACAAGAAATGGTTTCAATCCCACACATTTATTTTTGTCTACAAAACAAGTGCTTTAAACACGGAGCGAGCCTATTAATGGAGGCTGAGCGGCTCAGCCCGTCAATCACAAATTGGAATACTCTGCTTTGATTGGCTTATTCACCCAGGCGTGTCGTACTCCCGCGAAATTCGCACGAAGTAATTTTTCAGGCGACCGCACAAGGGAAGGTTTTGCGCTTGTTTGCTTCTCGGCTTTGTGAAAAGGTAAGCGAAAACAACAAGAATGGCATCTACAGAAGAATTTAGACAGGTATCGTACTTCATATACATGCATTTTAACACCTTTTTTGTTGTTCCACTTGTGAAAGCATATCGATTGTTTTGGAGTTTGTTACTCAACGTAAATGCCGTGTTTTAGGCTGTACTTCTAATGCCAGTGAGTGAAATGGAATCTCTGCGTTCTTTTGTGGACTTCAGCGGCGGGGAGGTTGTCTCTGAAACCAAACCCAGCCGAAGGAAAAGAGCAAAAATAACACAAGATAGCAATGTCCGTGAAGAGGAAGATGCTGGTAAATTTATAAATGTAGCTTGATTTACATGTCGCGTAATTTCAGCCGAGCTTGACAGAAATGTAATTCTTTGTAGATGCCCACGTTCAAACTACAATCAATCGTGAAAATTATTCTTTGTAGATGCCCACGTTCAAACTACAATCAATCGTGAAAATTGTCAATGAATGTGTATTTGCATTGTTTCAGTGCATGTTTATAGCGAAATTTGCTTGAATAAAGCTTGAATTGTATTCAACACAACTCGAACACAGGGTAAATATTTGTAGTTCGCTTTCTGAGTGTATATAAGCTTCCCTTAGTGTAGAGGTGCATTTTATCACGAGCAAAAAATTCCCTAAAGTTTCCATAAAACGAGCGTTTGCTGCAGGTACGAGTTTGTTATCCAGATGCAGCTCTTTTTTGATGGATGCAATTTTCATCTTCAGCGACTCCAGGCGGTCTTCTTCTTCTTTTTTTAACTCTATTTTGAAGTCGTACCTGACCTTTTTAGCCTTTAAAGACTCTTTCTTTTCTTTGTAGTACTCAGAATTTCGGATTTTTTTGTTCTGAATAGAACAGTTTGGAGGTGCATTTGCACTATGGCGGCCTAGCATGGTCGCAAAACGTATACATACGAACACATAACTTCTGTTTGTTTTGTTGTTTTACTTTCCCGCCGCCAAAACTCAAAGTACAAGCCTCACTATGGTACAGAACCTACAGGCATGCTCTTGTTATAGAAATAGATGATCTTTATGATTGCAGGCCCATTTTCTCAACGGAGGACATGCGTTCATCGATCTTGAGCGCCCGCGAAATTTGAATTTTCTCCGAACGGGAAGGAAGTTTTCGCTCGTTTCTTAAGTTTTTTGTCTAAGAACGACATTTAAGACACTCTTGAAAAGGTAAGCAAATGGTGGGGGTTGTAAATAAATAATTTAAGGTATCATTTCTTGAAAGCAGACAACAAGAGATTTAGCAGAAGATTTATAACGATAGTGACCGTTGCAGAAAGCCGCCATTATCGGTGCGAAGGAAGCCAACAAAGTGCAAACCACTGACCTTTTATAGGCTCGCTCCGTGTTTAAAAGCTCTCAAGGAAACATAACAACCATAACAACCACAAGCAATAAGCTAGAGCTCAAGCAAATATATAGTTATTTAATCATACATTTAATGGCTATACTTAAGGTGGCTCCATAGAGTTTTTTGACCATGCGAGATCTGGACCCAGACATGGCGCCAGCAATATAAATATCACCAAGCAAAACAAATAAGGCAGCTCGATACGATCACACGATATATATCAAAAGAGGTGAGTAAAAGATATATATCCACATTATGGACTCTGGGAATTCCAGCAACAAAACCCAACATATTTCTAGGCCTTTTAAACCTGAAAAAGGCCAATACAACACTCGATGCTTATTCAATTGCTTCAAGAAGACCTCAAAAATAAAGAAAACAACGAGGAAATCATCAAGTAAAGGCTACAAAATTTGGTCATTGAAACTTGAATTACAAAGATGGCTGCGAGGAAAAGGAACCACCTACAAAACAGGCTCTAAGGTTATGTTGGGTAAGTAACCAACGATGTTCAGGATGTTTGGTTTTTTCCATCCTAGGAAGATAAAAATTATTGTTTTGATCAATCACAAAGTTTAGGTCTCAAAAGTGGCTCTGATTTCCACCAAAAGATGGCAGCTAAGGATCTACAAGGAACTCGAGTTGTTGACATACAAACATTTGCACAAGGCCTCAAGGAATGTTTATTTTGTAAGCATGGTAAATGTGAATAGTTTTTATTTTTACAACAATAATAACCTGAGTGACATGCACTATGAGAATTATATTTGCCATACTGCAGCATTTCAATGAGGCTTGCAAGGATTCCTCGCAATGAATCACTTAAAGGTATGTACCTTATCTTTCATGGAACAACTAAAGAATACAGGGCCACCAATATCCAGTACTGCCTGTGTCCAAGAATTTTGCAAGTCCAAAATAAACATACCAAATGAATATGCATGATCCATGATTCAAAAGTCTATGCATGCTAAGATACCAATCTTGGCAAATTTCCATTCTATTATGCAATGTGTTTTGCAACAAAGAAAATAGGAATCTTTCAAGTAAAATTTATCACATTTCCTTCAGTGGAATTTCCTAAGATTTGCTGAACCATTAAGCATATTTGTGTCCTTCCTAGTGCCTGTCAGTAAAAAAATTCATACCACCAAATTTGAGAAAGAGAAAGAAAACACAAAACTGCAAATAGCAAGAAAAGTGCTTTTCTAACCCTATTTTTTCAGCTTTTAATTATTGTCAGGACAATTTTCACAACTTGTGAAAATTTTGAGAGATTTCACCAAAGAAAGTTGAAGAAAATCAAAGGCAAAGCCAAATTATGACCAGCAAGCACCTCCCTTTGTGAAACCCCCGCTTAATAATGAAAATAATTTTCTTAATATATACTGCAGCAAACAATAGTTCAATCCTTGCTCGCTGCCTTTAGATAGCTTTTAATGACATAGAAAAGTGAAAACATAAAAAATCTCCTAGAAAAACAATACACTGCCGCACACACTAACGTTGAACAAAAACCCTATGAAGCTGCTTTAATATAATTACAACAATCACCACTGGATGAGTGTCTGGTGGTGAGGTAACACACTTTGGTGGCAAGATCAATAATTTAACACAAAGTTGATCAATTATAGATATTCTGTTGATTGACTGCTTTGATTTGAGCTTTATCAAAAAACTTGTATGTTTTAAAAAACCCTAACTTACTGGTTTTTTGTAGTTATTTTAAACTCTGTGAGACAATTGGATCTAGCCACTTAAAAGCACAAATTTTACACTTTGGTGCCAAGCTCACTGGTGGCCAGTCTTCCTGATGGCAAGGTGACTGGGTACCTATATAATTACTGACTGATCAACAGTGAGTAATACAAATGTTCTTAAGACGAGCGATCTACATGTAGCTTTGGACGTAATTGATGGTTTGTTTGAACTCCAAAGCTATTAAAAACCTCAGGGCCGCCAAAATTACCCAAATCCATCTCCATAACTCTTCAAATGCTGAGCGCCTTATTTTTTTTTAAACAACATTTTAACGTAAGCTACATGCGAATTGAGAAATTGATCTCCCTCAACCTTGATAAATCATTTCTATAATGAAAATTTAATATCACCAGAAAGCGGAGGCAAGTATACTGAGAATTACTACTAGATACAAATACATTCTCCAAGAAATGACGTTTATCAATGTGTATCTTTAAAAAATTAACATGACCACAAAATTATTACGGGATATTTTTGAATGCTGAGATTGCAAAAGCTGCCTCCGTCGAGATAATAAGATATTTTAGAAGCCAATTCGTTTTGATTTGGATTCCATGTGACTTAAACAAGAGTACAACTCATGACAGCAGTCTGCAGCGATCAAATAGGGTAACCAATCTGTAAATCTCCGTTGACTCGCCGTGACTGAAATATTTGGCGGCTAAGTTATCGGTACTGATCATTAACAAAGGTAGTATGGTGTACTTACCGGCTTAGGACGTTTAACACGGATTAAGTGCCAACCAATTACAGCTTTCAGTAGCCGATCGAAGATGTAAATGGTTCGTCAGCAGGAATCAGAATGAGGATGTTACGATCAACGTAAGGACACCGCGCATAAACATAACTCAACAAAGTTAATGGCTGCTAAACGGAAGACCAGTAGGTTTAACGGTCAGCATTAGATTCCATCCACCAAAACCACCTTGGTCGAGAGGGACTGAGATGGAATGATGGAAAAAAATTACGAAGCTACGACAACATGCCGACTTATCCCGATGACCCAAGTGTATTATTTGTTTGGGAAATTGCGTCAAAACTTTTTACTAAAGAAATGGTAAGTATTAATTTTTTGTTCGATTGTAGTATTATAAAACATTTTACGCAATTTTATGCAGATATTTCACGTATTTAAAAGGTGCTTAGATGTTACGTAGTTTTGGTGGATGTCATTAGGGAACATCCACCAAAACTTTGACCAAAACCATCAACAATATATTTTTTAAATTTTATCTATAGCCATTGTTAGATGTTCAGGGAGACAAAAGATTTATACCACTAATTAGCAGTTAGTGCTCTGGCTAATTATTTTTTATGGTGCACAATTGCTGACCGACCAAACGTTCATAATGATTATCATAACTCTTAACACATAGAATAAAGTGGTTTTGGTGGATGTTTCTCTCCATCCACCAAAACCACCACAGAAATTTCTGCTACTTCCTTACAGAAGACTGATGTGACCTGCTATTTGGAGTACATAACCACAATCTATTTCTTTGTATGTAGAGATATTTTGGAAAGTTCTTGAGTCAGCACCTTTTATTATTGAAACCATAATCATAACATGGTGCATAATATAGAATACAAAAGGTTCTGGTGTGGTAATCATGTAATCTTGAAACAGGAGAGTTTTTAACTGACTTAAACTGATTTAAACAAACATTTGCAACAAAATTCCAGGTCCAGAAATTTCTTCCACTATTTCCGCCAAAATCATAACCTTTAAGTACAACAAATCAGCACATTAGTAATTGTTATCAGGGGTCTGAAAATCCTATAAATCTTTCACATTTATTTCAAGTAACCTTTAATTTCACATGGATGAATAAGTATACACTCAACATGCAGAATGTCTTACAGTTTACAAACTATTTCCCTTTTTATGGATAGACAGTGAAAGGCCTTTGCCACATTGGTGAATCAAACCATTGTATACCATGCATTTTGTGATAATTGTTTGTTTTTGCTCACAATACCCAGAAAAATGGAGGGGATAAATTTAAATAGCAAATTCTATGGTTAAAATTAAATAACATTGGAAGATCAAATTAACTTTGTACTGTTTAAAATTCAGTTTTGGTTTCTTGCTTATTCCAGCCTCTTGATATTCAAAAGCATTCCTTGTCATTTTTGTGTTCTTCTGTGTACATAACTTGAAAAATAAACACAGAGAAAGGAAACCACAAATGATTAAACTTGAAGCTAAAGCAAAGTTTAAGTTGAGCCATAGCTGATCCAAATACTGAGCACTTTGTATTGTAACCCATTTAGCAGTAAAGTTTATCTATATGTCTGCCAGCTTGTCACAAGTCTTACCACTCTCCTTCAAAAGTCTCTATAAATAAGTTTTTCTTTGTGGTCCCTAATTGATGATTAGTATATTACAGCTCCTCAATTTTCCTCTCTCAAGTCAAGGTTACTCTAAATTTAACAAAGTAATGGACTTGATAAAACTCAAACTATAACTCAGCTGGCTGCTACTTGCAACCTTAATTTCTAGATATCAGTATACAATAATCAATATGTTATAAATAAGAACCCTAATGCTTAATTTTGCAGTGATCACCTTCCTCCTTTTCATTTGCAGACCAGACTGGAACCTCTATAGGTGTGTTTGCTTGTTTTGAGTGGGGATGGAAGAAAGGGAGTCATGCCGCATATCTGATTTATTAAATCGCATTTGTTCTGTTTATACATGAGTAGAACTACCTTGTTCTCTGAAAAAAATAAAATTTCTCGCATTTTTATCTGTGCTTCGCAGTCAAACTTCCTTGTGTCTTGGACAAGAAATCTTGTTTTCTTGAAAACAAAATCTTTGTTTCCAGCCTTCTGTAATAGGTAAATATAACAGTGTAAGATGAGTGACAGTGTATTTCTCAAGTTATTTTTTGGAATGTGACAAAACGGAAGTGTCATAGCGTGATAAGGAGCAAACATATGATTGCTTGATAGAATGCAAAAAATGCAGAATTGCATATATTTTCTCCTTTGTCAGCAGCATATGTTAGTGAAAAGTTCTTACAATTGTTAACTTCTAAACCATCTTCAATTTAGCCAAGATTGAACTGTTATCACGTTTGTCATAAAAGTATTCTGAGATCAATGTCATATGACCCATTCATGTATTTGACCTTTCAAATTAGCAAGCCATAGTTGACAGAAACACAAAGGTTGAGGATAAAAAGAAATTATTATATACAGTACTTCTTCTGTATCTTTTCGTTTCCTTTTCTCTCCAGCTGTTCAATCTATGCCGTGCTGGCAATTGAACACTTTCCTTCCCAAAATTAGGAAAGGCACACCAGTAAAAAACGAATTTTTGCTCCTTAAATATCTCATGCATCTTCCCCCAGTATTTTGTGACTTCTGTCCGAGGAAGGAGGTGTAAGCATTAAATTAACCCGAATGATTCCACGAGTGTGGTATCATCCAAGCCATGCCAGAGGACTTGAACTAGACAAACTAGTGAGAATGCACAATAGCGATAGCAAAGCTTTGTAATGCTAAAGAGCTATATCAAATATATATAAATATATGTTCCCGAAACCTTTGACAGCTTTAAAGAAAGAAAACTTCGTCGTCAATCCTGTTTCAAATTCCGCAATAAGTTTAAGCGCCTCATCAACAGAATTTACGTATCCTAAATTATCTGCATGTCTACCATCAATGGTTCGCGACTTAAAATTCTCGCTATGCTGTTTCTGTTTGTTCCTCAAGAATCATGGGATTTACAGCTTTGGATGTTCGGCTACATCACTTGCGGATTTCCGAGAATCTTCGGTTATGTTTTGCAAGTCATTAAATATTCCATCTCAGTCCCTCTCGACCGAGGTGGTTTTGGTGGATGGAATCTAATGCTGACCAAATGTGCGTTCAGTTGTGATCAGCATGATCTCGACACCAAAATAACGATTATCGTTATTTCTAAGTTGGCCCTGAAATAACGAATATCATAATTTCAGTGCATGTCTGAGACCTTCGGGCTCGAAGCTTGGGAACTAGTATTCAGGGAAAGATAAAATGGCGGCTTACGGCGGCGAAGGAAATCTCAGTAGTTTAATATTTAGCGTGAAAAGGCTTGGGTGTTGTGATCTGGTTCTCAAGTAAAAAAAAAATCACGGTCTGCAATGGCCCTACCACCTTTTGAACAACAAGAAAACATTGAAACGGTGGTAAAAAGCAGCAAGTTTCGAAGTCTAAACGAAAGATGGGTAAGCTGAGTTTCAGTCAAATATCATGACATTTGGGATGTAATTTCGATACCGAATAAATAGTTCTACATGGTTATACACGCATAGGATTCTGTTGTGTTCACGTGAAGGCCATTTCAGCCATTCCTGCCACTTGTAAGTGGTAGGAAATAAAAGATATGTATAGTTGTTTCGTATTGAAGCCCTGTGAAATCACAAATTTGATTTATTTCTTCTTTGTTTTAGGTGGTCATTATCCATTACTTTTGGAAGTCGATGCTGATGAGAAAGAAAAAATGTTTATGATTATTTCTTCTCTCGAACATTTTACTATTTAGGTACCAAATAATCTTGATACTGAAGACCATTGCATCCTATTATGAAAAATGTACCCCTGATTGCTTTGTCAACATGTATGATGTAATATACCTTGAGATTTGTGGGATTTTCACATGTAAACTAGAAATACCTGTAGAGGGTAATGATGTACTTAATGCAAAGTGTTTTGGTACAAAGTCTGCTTTGCTGTAATCTACCTGAAGGTGCTTTTTATATGCTAGTAAGACTTACACAGCCCAGTCAAAATGTTCTTTAGTAGTAGTCAAGCTGGCTGTTGTAATTATAGGCAGCAGAGGCCAAACCTCATCCTGAAAAGCAGTCTGAAAGGTGTGAAGTCAGTGGAAGATACTTCATTGTAGGTGGCCAAATTGCAGGCTGTCAGCCCATTTTGAGTGAGTAGTTAAACTCAAGATCGGCTATTTTAACTAATTTTATTGAGAGCCAAATCCTGCAAGGCTTATATTCTGTATTAATTTGAAGTGTTACTTTTATGTTTCTTATTTTGCAGTAAGTGGGCTTGTTGTGGCTATTTTTCTCTCAAACATTTTTTTCAGCTTAGTCAAAACGTTTTTTAGAAGTAGGCAAGCTGGCTATAGTAACAGAAGGTAGAGACCAAACCTTGTCCAGACTAGATGCCTAACAAATGTTCTGTGTGGAAAGCCAAATCCCTGGTTACCGGCACATTTTGACTAGGCTATTTGTTATTTAGCTACTCTTATTATTAAAGATTACTGCATTCCTTTTTAATAATTTGCTGCCAATTGTATGCTGTATATAGCTTATGATTTGTGTGATTTTCAAGAGTAAATTAGAAATACCTGAAGATGGTAATGATGTACTAGATAACGTACTTGATGCAAAGCAATTTTGGCACAAAGTGTATGCCTTGTCCTCAGGTGATTTTAACATGCTAATAAGATTTGTTATTCAAATAATATACATCAGCTGGAATGGGAATATTGAAAGAAAAATAATAATATTTAACCATAACAAGTTTTGGTTTTATGTCCAAATTAAGCACTTAGTTGAAGATCACTGCACTGATCAGGCCCCAAAGGCCAAAAAAGAGCTGTCTGCTGTTAGTTTAATTTTTGTCATTTCTATTGATTTATTTTATTTAACAATGTTTCTTTGAGTTATAATTCATTGACCTCTTTCAATAGTGCAGGTTCGCTCGTGTAACCTAATCCCACATGTATGTATGTACAATCTCAGTTGAAATTTTGAGTGGCAGGCAAGCTGGCAATAGTAATAGGCAGCAGAGGCCAAATCTTGTCCTGAATAGAAGTCTGACATGTGTGAAATTGGCAGCTATTTCATTGTAGGTGGCCAAATTGTTGGCTGCAGCACATTTTGACCTGGCTGATTGTGTGTGTGTTATGTATGTGTTCTTCTTTTTAGGTGTTAAACAGGTCAAAGTACTGAAAAAAACCTCTGTGATAACTTGGTAGTCTAAGATGTAAAAATTTTTAATAATGAGGTAAAGCTTGATCATTCTTAAGAGTTTGCATCTGTTCTAAAAGTTTTGGGGAGAGTTAGGGGAGCATTATTTATACAAATGTATTTAAAAAGTAACAAAAAAATAAAAAGAACTAGGGCAAAATCCCAATTTGCTTTAAAAGTTTATTTTATTAAGAGCATAATTCTGGATATAGCTTGGGATTTGTGTGATTTTCACAAATTGTTAGGTTGTTATGTAAACTTAATTTACAGGAACCTTGTTAGTTTTCAGCTTCAAGAACAAGTACATAATTGCAGGAAAAGCTTGAAGCTTGAAAAATTGACTGATGAAACTGGAACAGATGTCATGAGATTTGTACAATAGGTTGGCCTGGGAGGGACCAAGAATTAAAGAATTCATTGATTCTCTTACACCTTTTGTCTGCATAGTGTGCTTCTGTAGAGCTTAGTTATTGCTGTAGAAAATGTTTTTAGAGGGCCCTCGAGATCACTCACTTTTGAGCTAGTTGCCCCTAGGGAAGGGGATATCTGTACTTATTATCTCCCTTGGGGGGGGGGTGAAGGGTTAAAGACTGATTCTTCTCCAGTAGCCACAAGTACCCCTGCATATGGAAATTTTGAACACTATTAAAGGGCTAGTACCCTCATTTCATACTTGAATTTCTAATTTAGTGTAAGTTATGACAAATAATGGATGTAAATTCATCTTGGTTGTACAGGTTATATCCAGCAGTCCTTAAAAAAAATAAAAAGGTATTTTTCTGAATTAAAAAAAAAGTGTTCTTGCTTCAAAGTAAGTGCATGATATGTCATTCAATTAATGCTCTAGCAGAGTTTTTGTTTGAAATGCCAAAATCAACTTCATGAGTAAGGACAAAAAAAAAAGGCAATAAGCAAATGTTCCTCTGTATCCTTTATGTCAATTTGGGCTGAAAAACAGGTTTTTTTCCTTTTGCAAAAATTAGCTTATTTCACGACCAAAAACGATGCAAACAAGCTGAAACGTTATGTTTTCAGCAAAACAGCGATAGAATCTGCGAAAAAACAATGGAGACAAGCTAACACACAGTGTTCTCAGTAAAATTTGGGCAAACAAAACCTTAAAAACCAAAAAAAAAACAATTGCGCTGACTTACCCATTTTTTGCCAAGATAACTGCCAAAACACTGAAAACTAGCTTGAAACTACATGTTTTTCACAAGATCGCGACAAAATCTGTCTAAAAACTCCAAAATACGGCAGAAATGTACGATTTTTGCAAAATTTTTTTGCTAAAGTTGACAAAAACACTAAATTCGACTGAAAAACACGTTTGTTTTTTTTGCAAAAATAAGCTTATTTCAGTTTTAAAAACGCTGCAAAAAATGTTCTCAGCAAAATAGTTTAAGAGTCTGTGGGAAAACACAAAAACCAAGCTTAAACCAAGTGTAAATTGACAAAAAGGCCCGAATTGCGCATTTTGGCAGTTATTTTGGCAAAAAATGGTATATTTTGATTTCAAGCAAACTTTCAAGTAGTTGTTAAAGTTTAGAGCCAAACACAATACCAAATAAAAATTGGATGTTTTCAGAAAAAATTGTGACCCTCAGCCTAATCATAATCCCACCCTACCCAAGCCCTAACTCTAGCTGCGAGCTATCCTAACCCTAACCCTAACCCTGGGTTAGGGTTAGGGCTCGGGTTAAGAACGGAACTTTTCACTCCAGTCAAAATGATGCAACTGGTTAACATGGTCCAACCAGCCAAAACAAGATAAAATGGTTTAAACGGTGAAAAGATTTTAAATACGTGACATGGTCCAATCGGAAGAAACGATCTCACTTAGTAAAATGGTGCGACTTGTTAACATGATCCAACTTGATAAAATGATGCCAATATCTAAAATGGACAAACTGGTTTAAATAATCCAACCAGTTGAAATGGTCTAACTGGATAATGCATGTGTAACCAGTGAAATTGGTTCAAATAATTCAGGTACGGATGGTAACATTAGTTAAAAAGATCCAGCATATTACAGTGGTTCAACTGGTAAAAATAATCATCCAACTACTAAAAGTTATTAAACCCCAATCAAAATTAATCCAACCGCTTCAAATAATCTAACTGGTCAAAATTCTTCAGGTGGTTATTTAAGCGAAAAAGGTGACGAAATCTTCTTAAAAATATTTTTGAAGAGGCTTACACCCTTACCCTAAAATCTAACCCTACCCCCAAACCCTAACCCCAAACCTTCACCCTAGCCCTAACCTCAACCGCAGACCCTCTAACCCTAACACTAAGCCTAAACCCTAACCCTAACCCTAGCCCCACACCATAACCCTAAAACCTAACCCTAAACCCTAAACCCTAACCTATAGCCCTTAACCTAGACCTAACCCTAACCCTAACCTAACCCCAACCTTCTCTATCTATCCTGTAAGTGTACCAGTCGGCCTATCGTTTGTTTTTCAGTAAACTTTCAAGTAGTTACTGAAATTTACAAACACAATACCAAAAACCCTGCAATTGAATGCTTGTAGAAAAATATTAACGCCAACCCTAAGCATAGCCTCATCCTAGCCTTAACCCTAATTCTAACACTAAACCCCGCTAACTCTAAGCATAATTTTACCCTAGCCCTAACCCTGATTGTAACACTAAACCCCTCTGACCCGAAGCAACCCAAACTCTAACCCTAACCAGGTAATGGGCTCCTGCCCTAACCCTATCCTCAACCCTGACTTAAACCCTTTACCATAGCTTAGGATTGGTTTGGGGTTTGGGTTAGGTTTAGGATAGCACAGAGTTAGAGTGAGCACAGGACGAAATAGCATGATTCCGTAATTCGGAAAAATGAAACTCTATGTTTCCACATCATTCACTTCTTCCTTGGACCTGTTATGTTTCCGTTATGATTCCTGAACGGAAATATGACGACACGTTTCCGTTGCATTTCTGTCAACGGAATATTATCATCGCCTGTTTCCGTTACGTTTCCTTGTACGGATTCAAACTTTTACCGTCAAGTAAAACATATATTTATAAAGTGCTGTACAGTTCTTACACCACGTTACCATGAAGACGTGATCGTTCGAGGACAAAAAAGGCAAATTGACGTGCATTAGGTGTGTACGTTCGTAGGAATCATAAGAAGTCCTAGAAGCTTCGATGTTTTACACTGAGCTATGTGCATGTTAATTTTGGAACTGTCTCGAAACCTTACAAAATTGAATCTTTTAAACTTACTCTGTGCTTAGATTTTTAAGCAGCTGGATCATTTGAGCCAGTTTAGTCACTCAAACCAGCAATACAATACTAGGCTAACTGGATAGTTTTAGGGTTAGGGTTAGGATTTTCAAGTAGGCACACGCAGTTGTGTGGATATTGTGGTACATGGAGTTTAGTAGAGTGTAGATTTTAGCAGTATTTGCCAGTGTTGACATATTTATAAAATTATGGTTCCAAAGTGCGTGTCACTGTTGAGAACCCAAGAAAATCATGAGAAAGTCGCCGATGGATTAGCCATAAAAATAAGCCCAACTCTGAGTCAATGCCAAACCACAAGAAAGTTGTGAAACTCACGCCAATGTAAAAAAAAAAAAACAACTGAGGTTCGAAGTATGGGTCGCTAACATCCTATGAAAATCATGGGAAAGTCGAGGAGATTGGTCATGGTACCAACCAATGCCACTTTCCCATGAAAATCAAGAAACCTGTGGTAACTAGCCAACATATGCTAGAATGACAATCTTTAATAAAATTCATATCTAATGAGGATGTGTGAAATGGCCAATATCGCTCTTGGCCGAGATACTGGTTTGCCGTGTTTTGGCAGTTATTTTGGCGAATATGGTTAAAATCAAATCTGTGTAAAAACAGTAAAATCAACGAGTTATTGAGGTTCGTCAACATAGGGAGGGTCCTCTTAGTATAGAGAAAAACTTCTGCCCACGGCTAAAGGCGTTAAATTAATAAATTGATATATCTGGGCGGCATATCAAACAGCAACACTAAACTTCTCCTTTCTCACAGCTTTTTCCCCTTTAACATCTTTGTTCATTCCATTTTTTTTAAAGTAAAAACTCGTTTTGGAGGCATAAAGGTCCCTAAAGCAACGTTTCAAGATTTTATGGCGATCTTGTGAAAAACATGTAGTTCCAGCTAGTTTAGAGGGTTTTGGCAGCTATTTACACAAAAAGTGGGTAAAATCAGCCCAATTTGTCGTGTTTCTGACGGTTTTTACGCGTTTTTTCCCCAAATTTTACTGAGAACACTGCGTTTTAGCTGGAATAAGTGTTTTCACATGGATTGTATCCCTATTTTGTTAAAGACATCGTGCTTTTGAATGTAAAATAGGCTGATTTTTGCAAAAAAAAAAAAAAAAAAGTGTTTTTCAGGTCGAATTGAGCGCTTTTGTCAACTTTTGCGTAAAATTTGGCAAAAACTCGTGCGTTCTGCCGGATTTTGGTGTTTTTTGATAGATTTCATTGCAATTTTACGAAATACATGTAGTTTCAGCTAGTTTGCAGCGTTTTGGGCTTGAGACCGGCAAGAGTGATGGTAGACACTCTTAGCAGAGATAATTGTGCTAGCAGATATTAAAATTTCACCTGTAAAGACAATAAATTAATTGAACACAAGAAAAAGGAAACTTGATAAAAAAATTAGAATGGCGGGGAGAAAAGAGGGCTGCACTAAAGATTATGTACTTGTGTTCTTGAAGCTGAAAATTAACAAGGTTCCTAACAATTTTTGAAAATCACACAAATCCCAAGCTATATCCAGGGTTTTCTCTTAATAAAATTAACTCTTAAAACAAATTGGGATTTTACCTTGGTCCTTTTTTTTTACTTTTTATGTACATTATTTATGTATAAATAATGCTCCCCTGACCCTCCCCCAAATTTCCAGAACAAATGGAAACTCTTAAGAATGATCAAGCTTTACCTTATTATTTAAAATTTTTACATCTTGAATTATCAAGTTATCACAGAGGATTTCTTGGTACTTTAACCTGTTTAACACCCTAAAAGAAGTGCACATATATACTACACACAATCAGCCCAGTCAAAATGTGCCACAGCTGACAATTTGGCTGCCTGCCACAATATAGCTGCCGCTAACTTCACACTTTTCACACTTCCATTCAAGACAAGGTTCAGCCTCTGCTGCCTATTACAATCACCAGCTTGCCTTCCACTCAAAAACATTTTGACTGAGCTCATCCATACATACATACATAAGTGGGAGATTAGGTTACATGAGCGAACCTGCACTATTGAAAGAGATCAATGAATTACAATTCAAAGAAACATTGATAAATAAAATAAATCAATAGAAATGACAAAAATCAAACTAACAGCAGACAGTACTCTTTCAGCCTTCTGGACCTGAGCAGTGCAGTGATCTTCAACTAAGTGCTTAATTTGGACATAAAACTAGAACTTGGTATAGCTAAATATTATTATTTTTCTTTTAATATTCCCACTCCAGCTGATGTGTATTATTTGAATTACAAGTCTTATTAGCATGCAAAATCACCTATGGACAAGGCACACACTTTGGACATAAAACCAGAACTTGGTATAGCTAAATATTATTATTTTTCTTTTAATATTCCCACTCCAGCTGATGTGTATTATTTGAATTACAAGTCTTATTAGCATGCAAAATCACCTACAGACAAGGCACACACTTTGCACCAAAATAGCTTTGCATCAAGTACATTATCTAGTACATCATTACCATCTTCAGGTATTTCTAATTTACTTGTGAAAATCACACAAATCATAAGCTATATACAGCATACAATCAACAGCAAATTATTAGAAAGGAATGCAGTAAATTTTAATAAGAATATTACTAAGTAGTTAAATAACAAATAGCCCAGTAAAATTGTGCCCGTTGCTGGGAATTTGGTTCTCAATAAAATTAGCTAAAATAGCCAATCTTGAGTTTTACTGCTCACTCAAAATGGGCTGGCAGCTTACAATTTGGCCGCCTACAATGAAGTAGCTTCCGCTAACTTCACATTTTTCAGACTGCTTTTCAGGAAGAGGTTTGGCCAGCTTTTCTACTACTCAAAAACATTTTGACTGGGCTGTGCAAGTCTTACTAGCATATAAAAAGCACCTTCAGGTAGATTACAGCAAAGCAGACTTTGTACCAAATGCTCTGCATTAAGTACATCATTACCCTCTTCAAGTATTTCTAGTTTACTTGTGAAAATCCCACAAATCACAAGGTATATTACATTATACATTCCAGTTGACAAAGCAATCAAGGGTAATTTTTTCATAATGGATGCAATGATCTTCAGTATCAAGATTATTTGGTACCTAAATAGTAAAATGTTCGAGAGAAGAAATAATCATAAACATTTTTTCTTTCTCATCAGCATCGACTTCCAAAAGTAATGGATAATGACCACCTAAAACAAAGAAGAAATAAATCAAATTTGTGATTTCACAGGGCTTCAATACGAAACAACTATACATATCTTTTATTTCCTACCACTTACAAGTGGCAGGAATGGCTGAAATGGCCTTCACGTGAACACAACAGAATCCTATGCGTGTGTAACCATGTAGAACTATTTATTCGGTATCGAAATTACATCCCAAATGTCATGATATTTGACTGAAACTCAGCTTACCCATCTTTCGTTTAGACTTCGAAACTTGCTGCTTTTTACCACCGTTTCAATGTTTTCTTGTTGTTCAAAAGGTGGTAGGGCCATTGCAGACCGTGATTTTTTTTTACTTGAGAACCAGATCACAACACCCAAGCCTTTTCACGCTAAATATTAAACTACTGAGATTTCCTTCGCCGCCGTAAGCCGCCATTTTATCTTTCCCTGAATACTAGTTCCCAAGCTTCGAGCCCGAAGGTCTCAGACATGCACTGAAATTATGATATTCGTTATTTCAGGGCCAATTTAGAAATAACGGTAATCGTTATTTTGGTGTCGAGATCATGCTGATCACAACTGAACGCACATTTACCCCTTTCCTCCGCCATCTTGAATGTTGTAAGACAGTGGAACCGAGTCCTTCTCTTTATTTAACACGTGTAAAGAGCATTGGTAAAGAGTGCCACGAAATTACTATATCCATAAATTTGGTGCCAATTTAGAAATAACGATAATCGTAATTTCGGTCTCGAGATCATGTTGTCTCGACCGAGGTGGTTTTGGTGGATGGAATCTAGGTTGGTCAGCATTAGATTCCATCCACCAAAACCACCTTGGTCGAGAGGGACTGAGATGGAATGATGGAAAAAAATTACGAAGCTACGACAACATGCCGACTTATCCCGATGACCCAAGTGTATTATTTGTTTGGGAAATTGCGTCAAAACTTTTTACTAAAGAAATGGTAAGTATTAATTTTTTGTTCGATTGTAGTATTATAAAACATTTTACGCAATTTTATGCAGATATTTCACGTATTTAAAAGGTGCTTAGATGTTACGTAGTTTTGGTGGATGTCATTAGGGAACATCCACCAAAACTTTGACCAAAACCATCAACAATATATTTTTTAAATTTTATCTATAGCCATTGTTAGATGTTCAGGGAGACAAAAGATTTATACCACTAATTAGCAGTTAGTGCTCTGGCTAATTATTTTTTATGGTGCACATTAGTTCATCCTGTAAGAAAATCTCAATAGCGCAGCGCCTTCGACTTGAAGTAAACACCAAGTCAAAATAATGCTGTCTTTTATTCGATGATTATGAGAAAATTAAGTAACTAGTGCGCAACAACATGATAATCTACACCATCTTTGAAAATTCCAACTGGCAAAAAAAGCAAGACTCTTACCGTGATTATTGTCAGTGAAAGAAAAATCTGATTTTGCAATAAAAGCCTTCCTTATAAAGACGCCACATCGGTAATGCTGCTGAAGGATCGCTTTTTTAATCAAATATTAGTCATTGTTTGATAAAACCGCGTCTAAACTATCTTCTGAATAGCTGAATCTTTTATCTCAACATCTTCTTTTAGCAAAAAGTGTCAAGAGGGCCAAAAGTTAGCAGCCGAAAGCCATTTATTTCATGAAGACAACCCTCTTATAGAGAATATGAAAGGCCCAGTGCTTGTGTAAAACCGTGTAAATAACCGGCCCAAACAGTTTAATAAGCACTACGGTGCTCACTTCAGTAAATACATTAAATGTGAGATATGTTAAAGTTCACAAGGCAAACAGGTAGACAATCAGACATGGTTTGATGCTAGCTACTCCGGTTTAAAGATTTAATGAATGTAGCCGAAAATTTATAATTTATAATTTATAGCCCCAACGTTTCGACACTCCTGTGTAGTGCCTTCATCAGGGGTGATCGGATCGCGTTAAATGTACTTGCCTGACTTTCCTTAACAAACACATTATCTGATTTTAGGAGTTCTCTCATTCAATTTAGAAGTCCCCCTTGGGTGTGGGGAGGAGGAGGGCAACGCCAATACAATCCGTTTGGTTTTATCAACTGAGATGATGACGAAAATTGGCCGTCGTGAAGACTCTCTAACTAGACTCTGCAAGTATTAACCCCTTTTCAGAACGAACCGACGACTGACGGTCTAACGATCGAAACGTTAGCTTTGGGAACTCTTTACCGTGACTAATCTAAATTATCAACTCAGTTGATAAAACAAAATTATTTTTTTGATACTCCCAGCTCACCCTCTTAACTGACGTGGCACCACGGTTTCTTTAAAAACTTACCCATTTTATTGAATAAAGTCCCGTGGAAAATAATCAAGAGTGCTAAACGTTTACAACTAATTGTGTTCACCGCGTAACAGTCAATAGCGAAGTTAAGATCCAAACGACAGGGCTTGTCTACGACGGCTGACTTGGTCGAGGGGGAATGGAGAGAGGTCGCCGTTGCAATGGCAGGAATATTATATTGCACAGACGTCAATGTGGTAATTATGTCATGAGAAAGGCATCTCAAAATTTCCATTGTTTTTTCCCACCATCCCCTCCCCCGCACCTTCTTGCTGATGTGTACCTCACAAACTTATTACTGGAGTTTGACACGCGAACAGGGTTACAGTCACATAAAGCGCCGATTCGCGAACGAGAGGTCTTCAATTTTGACGAGACGGCTGAATTCGTATGTAAATTGATCATCCAGTTTCCAAATGCCATAGAGCAGCCCGTCATATTATAACGTGACTCAACCATATCCCGGCACTTTGAGGTATAACCCGAAAGCGTTATCATGGAAGTAGCTCACAGAACGGGAATGTTATCTCGAGGGGAGGGGAATTTCGGTAGGGGCATGCCGCCTGGTCCTCCAAAGCTGACCCTATGTTAGACCAAAAGTTATTATTTTACACACCCACTTTAGAACTGACCCCTCAAATCCATTCCCGTTTTCATACCTACTCTCCTCTAGTTTTGTAGTAGGGAAATGGAGATGAGGTTAAGAGTTTGGTACCGGATTGAAGAGTTGGTTAAGTCTATCCGAAAAAATATCTCGGTTATTTCCCTTTCTCTTGTATTCATTTTAACTTGATAAATAAAACACAATACTCATACTCTAAGATCACAATAACGGATATCTTTTCCCGGCCGTTTACAGACAAAACGGCACAAAACGAGTTCCCCTCCCCCTTCCCTTAGTCGTAAACAGTCGCTTTCCAAAACTTCTTATATTATGCTTCCAGCTTAACTCTGTTCTCCGAAGAAAATATTTTTAAGAATCATTCCGTGCCACACCTACGCTAATAGCAAAAACAGATCGCAGACATCAGCAAGGTTCTCATGGTGGGTCTAAATATAAAATGCTGCTATTACAAATCGATTAACCAGCTAAAGAAAGTCGTCTCATCTGCCAGCTACAGAGCTCTGCAGAATCAACAAAATATTGCGCAAAATTTCTTTTCACTTTGCTGGACGTTGCATTAAGTATGGCGGTATTTCACGAGCCCTGATCTTATAATTGAGCTTCCTATGCGTGCCAAGCGGTCGGCCTAGCTTAGATCTTGCTGTCTCCGACGCGGAGATTGCCTCACCTTAACATTGGCCGCGGCATCCGAAAGCAACTTTCCGTCAACATTTCCGGCTTCGATTTAGCGAGCTCTTGCAAGAATTCTAGCACTTTGAAGATCGTTATTGAAAAATTCCTAATCGTTTATAATCGTTAAAGGAAACGAAGCTATGGAGAAAATAAAGAACGGTTTTGTTCTGAACAGAAAAATTTGAAAAATCTTGGTCTTGAGAACCAGAAAACCTTTGCAAGTTTAATGTGAAGCATCGTTCATATCAAAACCTTTACAATATATTCCTTTCTCTGATCCGAAGTAAGATAGATCTTACGCTACGAAATGCAAATTTCCCGTTCCATTATGCCTTATTAATCATTGTCATAGAAAAGTTTGGGGTTACAACAAATATCCTAAGCTTGAAATGCTTCGTTATCTACTTCTCGTAAATCCGGGGCAGTAGCTCTCGCGATCTGCTACAGACAGCTTTCTTCAAAAGTCTGAGAAAAATCCGAGGTAAGTAACTCCTTTATTTCAGAGTTTCTTTACCCCTTTTTTTTCTGACTGAGGACAAGATTTGTTCATTTCGTATGGAATCCGACAAGCCTAGGATAGAGCTAGTCATGGCTAAACAAAAAACATGAAAATGATAATTTCAGATCTGATTCCTTCAAGAAACAGACGTTACCATTAGGCAAGTTTAAATTTTTCCACGTCAACTCAGCGAGCTCATGTGATGACTGAGTCATGCTTTTGACTTGATCCCCTGGTAGTCTTACATTGGTAACTCTGCAAACTTTACTCAAGGAACTGATATCCTTTCGCCTCGACTGACAATGAAATAGTAGTATTTTCGTCACTGCTGTGTTTCCTGCACAACAGATGTGACCAGAAGGGAACAATATACTTAAAATAAAACGTTTTAGACAATTCTCGGAACTGTGAGCGCCACTATTTGATTACAAAAGAGTCTGACCATAAGAGTTAATAGAAGCAATATGACGGATTAAGCAAGATTGCATCGAGACAGGACGTTTCTCAACCGAAGGAAAAGGAACACATCATTGCCTTTTCAATATATATACTTGTTTTGTGAATAGCATTGTGCTGAAATCTTTCAAAAACTATCCAGTAACCTTGACATGCTGTGGCTTTTTTCTGCACATATATAAAGAACAAACAAGGAGCGTTTGACTTTCTTCACTTGATGCAGTCGGCACAAGATTGCACTTCGCTTCAGTTTTCACAACAATGCACAGGAGTAATCTCAGAAGATCTTTTCCTATGTTTCCTTCACTTTACAACAAAAGGCTCCCTAGTTAGCTGAGCTAACGACTGCATGAGTGCTGAGCCCACTAAGCTTCATTCGGTTTTCTATCTGTGACGTTTGTATGACTGTCTGAGGTCGAGTGTGGCTCCTCTCGCAGCCGATCAGAACCTTTGAAGAACAAAGGGTTGTATGCAGTTGAACCTCTTGCCCTAATAAACAGACAAAGACAGAAAGCTAAGTTAAAATAGTGAATGCTAAACTCCTTGTAAGCCAAACTCGTTTCATTCAACCCCTTTTGAGGGTTGCAACAAGCAGCCGAGTGCACTGGAATGTGCATCAGTACCAAAGATGGCAAACAGTAGCGATCGATTCCGAAGGGTTTTCTCATGGTTCTCCAATATTCCTCCCTGCAAATTGAAAATCTCTCCAAACCCAAATTTTACTTGGAGAACGGATGACACGAAAAGCTCCTTCGTGGTGGTGCCACTGCTAAAATCCAAAACATATTTCATGCCATGTCTGCTCTGAATCAAGATTGTACAAACTCTAATCAGTTCACCACTTAATTGTTACAGCAGTTGAACGATAAAATGTTATACTAACGTCGCCATTCGTGTGACAAATTAAAACTTTGGTAAGTTTAAGCCCAGCCAGTTTATATAATTCAGATTCGGTACAAACCAACAACAAGAATAAATCAATTAATCTCCGCCTTAAACTATAGTTTAAGTTTATTACTTAGAGTCACCCATCTAGCTGCAAGCGAGGCGTAATTTTGCATCACTTTCTATGATTCCTGAGACGGACTCAATGAAAAAGGATATTTATGGCTCAATCTAAATGGCAAAAGTTTTCCAAATGCGTGAAAAATAACTATGGACGGATCCGTGAGTTCTCCCTCTAATCTTAGGAATACCACACACTGTGATCAAATAAAATGGACAAACTTTGGCGTCACGTCCAAATAAATTGGTACATGGCATTACAAATTGCGTTATAGGCTCACTCTTTTCCAAGACTCTGCAGACACAACACTGGGAAATCTTCACAGCTGCCTGTTTGTTTCGTGCACCCTAAAAGAAACATGGATAATTTACCTCTTATCTCAGTTTCGGTACTTGACCATCAATCCAAATATTTGCATTGCTTTTTAGGACTTGTCCCTGATTTCTTCGTACGTTTGCTTTGCACTTTCAAACAAGAAGTTCTAGCGAACCGTATTCCACTACAAACAAGACTTCTATTTAGGCGCTTCCCGTAGAATCTAAACGCAGCTCGAGTAATTGTATTTTCTGTAAATTCTTCGCCTGAAAGTGAAATTAATAAGTTTTGTTTGTAAATAAAACATGTCATCGAATGAAACCTTAACAAAATATTTTTATTCGACCATCTTATCCACGTAAAAGTTTTCATAAATGATGTATGGGTGTCAAGTCGGATTTCGTGTAAACCAAGTGTCAAGTGCTCTTAATACGTCGGCGAGGTTGTTGAAACACGGAGAATTCTGCTCCACATAAGGAACACATTAGATACAAAGGAATATTTTAATTAGTTCGGATAGGGAAGGCGGCGTGAAGCAATATGCATAGACTCTAACAGTGCGGCTTGTTGAAACTCAGGCTTAAGATCGCTATCAACTTATGAGGGGCCGATGAAATCCAATCTAGTGGCGATTAAAAGATTTTACCACATGCCATTTGCTTTTAATTAAAACTGGAAAAGTTGAAAAGCAATTAGATAAGAATTCTGTCAAGATTTTACGAGCTTTCCGCCCAGAAATTGAGTCTGGTTTTTCGAAGGGTGGTCTGAAATGTAAGAATTGCTTGCCAAACGCACGAGTTTGTGTCGTTACAGTAATTCTCTCATTGCTTCATTTAGTTTCTGTCCACACAATAAATCCGTTGTTTGTCTGACCTACTATCAACGAGGCCATTTTCCAAAGGAAACAGCACTTAGAAGCCACTTGGCGGTCAGAAGTTTGTCAAACATACTTACAAAAATTTAAACAGAGCTACAAAATAAAATCCCCCAAATATTTGTGATGATCGCCACGTTCAAGTTACCAAGAAAGGAGGTTTTTGAATTCACGTGTGTACCCTTAGAAAACTTTTTACGCAAATTTCGCGACCGTGGTCCGACGTGAGCTACAAAGTTGTGTGAAAAGAACATCTTTATTATTGGACACTTTCTGATTGCAAAATAAATGCTATATTATGTACATTTGACCAGCTTATTTAATTTTTTAACTGGAATCTCAAGAAAAAGTCAAAACTCCAACCTAAATTATATAATGAAATCTCAAAGACACCATTACAGCGGATTTGTTGACACCAGTGTGAGGTCTTACTTCGGCTTGAACCACGTATGACTGTCTTTTTTACACGCCCCCTCAGGAAAAACCACTCGTGGAATAAAAACCGTCCACCGGGTTCGTCTACATAGCACGTTTAAACGCGCGCACAAAATCTAACTATGTCAATCCGTTGTTTTTCTTTTACCTCTGATAAATAAAACTAACATGTACGAATAAAAAACGCATTAGCACCGAGTAAATGAATGATTCAGTGATGCGACAGTAGAACAGAAGAGTTGTACCACCGTTAATGCGTAAAACAGCTGAAAAGTTCGCGGCACATTAAAGAGAGAGCCAAAGGAAAGAAATATTATCAGATTATACCGGGTGTTTGTTTTGATTGTCGCTTGAGAGTTCGAGACAAGCCGACGAAAATAAAGACACAAACTCACCTTCAAGACAATGAAAATTTTATCCTAGCTGAAGCCCTTTTTTTCCATGGAACTACAGTGGGGCAAGCTACACTTCCAAAATATTCCCTGCGAGGAATGCTGTAGGTTACATTTCTATTAGTACTGCAGCGACAGACAATGACTCGTATCGATTACACATTCAAAAGTAGCGGCCCGATATCACTTTCGACCCAAGCAGCGACTGCGCGATAAATGTGCTTCTGAACGCGCTTGATGCAAATCGTGTTTGTCTGGCGAGCTCGAGGAACTGGCCAGGAATAGCCAAAGGGACAACTTCATATGATGTACCCACGAGGATTCAACTACAACAGGCCTCCGTACCCTGTTGCGCCACACGAAACACACAATCCGCCACCGTTGTCGCACCCTCCGTGTGTGTATGGTCCCCCTTCTCGTTTCTCCTATAACGCATATCCAACAGTGTCTAGCTATCAGCCCAGCAGTTCAGCCTCCTATAGTCACATCCCACCGCAGCTCACGCACTATGCAGACCCAAGATACATGGAGATGAGTCCCAGAGAGGAAGCCCCAGTGTTGCACCATCTTCCACAGCAGCCAAGCACGTTGGATCCTCGTCCGGAACACCCGCATCAAGTCATGGAGGGTTCTGCACAGTTACTGCCGAGCTGTGAGCAAGGTAATCAGTTCATATGATGCTTTCATCAATGTTTTTTAAAGATCACACTTTCTTAAGTGTTATTATTGCGATTCAAGTATTTATCACGTCGAGTGGCACCTACTTCAGATGTGTTTGTACGTTCATTAACTTGCAAATCGTATCATAACTGCGAGCACTTCGATTCGGTCGTCGCTGAAAAACTGTCAACAGTTCGTAGCCGAATTCTCCATATCTTTCTCAATGTATCCCTGGATAACAAAATGATTCAATCTCCTCTGTAACTCAGCTCTTGACCACAAACGTAAATATCAGCACTTAAAGGAAATGTGCTATGTACTTTTAGATAAGAATGAGTTGATCCCTATTTGGTGCTTGGTGAAGTTTATATTAAAACTTTGGTTGAACTAGATATGGTGTAGAAATGAACGTCTTGCTTTTCAGGGAAAATCTAAGAAATGCAATCCTGTGCGAAAGTATTCCATTCTTTTATTCATGTGTCTATAAAGATTATTAGAAAATACTGTCATAGGAGGAATATGCAACAAAGTTGAGCAAATTTATTTGAAGAATGTCTTTAGGGTTGGTATCTTCTAAATCTTCTCCCACCATTTAGTGTCAAGTACTTCTCCCTCGACTTACTTGTGTAAAAATGAAACTGCTCACTATCAGTGGTATATGCTATCACTCATTGATCTTGGAATCTGTCTTCAAACTGGTTGTTACTTAGTTTGTTTAAAGAATCTTTGAAGATAAGTGCTAAAGAACATCAACATATGACCAAGCTATGGGGCTGGATCTTCAAGTCCCGTGTGCATCTCGATTGCCACGACTTTATAAACTGATAAATTGAACTAAAGATCATTTATGATAAAATGGAGATTTTGGCTCCATCGATATCTACTTCCAAGGTCTTTGGGATATTCCCTTTGACTATTTTTTAAGCAAGACACTTGAGGTTTTTGTCAGTCATTTCCCAATAGCAAGGAGAAGCGTTTTGAGATAAGGATGAATTTCGGCAAAATTAACATTTTAATTACCTTTAGTCGTTAAGCTCTAAAACGACGTCATTAAGGTAACAAAAAACACTTTGGTTGGGAGAAAATGCACCGGAATTTCTGAAGAGATAATAGATTCACCAAACTTAGGAGCTAATGTGGAGGTGCACCGTATCTTGGGTTTTGATCAGTTTCGGAGTAACTCAGCTCGTAAGAGCGTGGATTTTTTTATTTCGACTTTTTCGCTTACTCATTGTCGCTGTTGCCATTGGTTTTTGCCGAATTATCCCTTATTTCTACATAATTAACTATCCTCTTTTAACCCCCTGTTGTGAGTTTAATTCAGTAAGATTGATCTTGTTCACAAAGGTGTCATTTAGAAGAGGGTGGTGATTAGAGCTCTAGTTGGAGAGTTGTTGAAGATGAGATTGTAAAGGATTAAAGAGTACTAAATAGATAAGCATTTGGTAAGTAGGTTTTGGGTCCTTTGGCAGGTTAGTGTAATAACTCTCCTTCCTCTGATTCTCGTGTCTTAACCGCAATAACCCACACAAAGCTTGCGCTAATAGCAAACAAGATGATTACATAGTTGTGGTCTCCACAGCGGTGTTTGGAATCCTAAACTACTGACAAGCTTTGCGGATGAAATCTTTGGCCGCGACCAACAAGTCGTAAATCTGGACTAACGAGTTACAAATAGAGAAAAACTTTGGTGTGCGTATACAGTTGTACTCGTAGAATTACGTTCCTCCATTATTAAAACCATATTTTGTTTCGAGTGCAGATGAAGGAAAGAAGGTGCATGATTCCTTCGCTCCTGTTACGTCTTTATTTACGACACAAATTTGAGTATTCTCGATCGATTAAATCTCTGTCATTAAAGCCGCGAGTGAGGTGTAGTTAAACTTGTCCTACAAGTTTCAAGAAGACCTCGGTTTGTATCGTGGAAATATGTTTTTTCATTCATCACTGACCGCTTTCGTTCTGCAATTCTTACAAGGAGGTAGTAAGAGAGTTCTCTCTTCTCAGCTATCCTCTTATTTCAACAAAAGTGTTTATCAATTCATCAGAAAACAATTTTTTAGAGAGAATTGTTACTATATTAATGTTGAATTCTCTTTACAAACCGATTTGTGTTAATCACAATTTTAACTTGTTGCCTCTACTTTTCGAAATCGTGAAAGAAACTAGACACAGCAATTACTACATTTACTACAGGCTATTTTCAACCAACACACCGTTTTTTGCTGACACAAACAGAATTAAATGATAAAAGCATTTTTGATCTCGCACAAGTAATTTTGTAAATGTCGTCTCCACAGCCAAAGTTTGTGAACGTGACCACAGTGATTCATAAAACTATAATTAGCACAATTTTCCTTCAGCATCATTTGCAAAACTCACATGGCAAGATATTTTACTTGTTTCTATGGTTCATGATGCCAACATTTCAATGCATTATTCTGGCAGTGAGGATAGCGGCAGCAATTGGAGATCCAAAACTGAGCCGCACACCTCAAAGAGGCTGAAGAACAGACGCTTTGTTCCAAAGGAAAATTGAAATAAAAGCAATCTCCAACTACTTAGAATTTGTTCCTATAAGTCAGTTCAATGCATTATGGAGGTTTATTCTCGACGCTAATTAATCAAATGGGGATAAATTCATGAAATTTTCCCAGGTTTTAGACCTGATTCTCCGAAATGGAAACATATCACTAATACCATTGCACGAGCTTACCGAAAGGAAGTGTTCCGCAAAAACTGCGCCAGAAGGTCAAAGAGTGCTAAGCGATAGCCTCTTCGGTAAGAAATAAAGACAACCTTAATATTTTCCTCCCTCTTACCGAGGGGCTTCATTAATCACCATAGTGAAAAGCAGAAATTCATGGAGCTTCTGTTAAACCTTAGTGAGTCTGAACTTGCCCCCTTTCAAGAAAACACATACTCATTATGGTAAACTGGTCACTTGTCGAAATACTAGGTTTCTCGGTTCCAATAATTTTTGTAGGGATCCATTGCTTCTATGGTGAGGCCGACGAAGTTACACCTAAATGAGAAAGTGGGGTTTTTCTACGTAATGCGCCCAACGACATCTCAGGGCAGTAAGGATAACAAGGCGTAGTTGCATTCTTCAGGAAAAGGTCACGAATCGAGCGTACTTTGTACTTTAGTTACTCACTTCCTGAACCCTTCAGTTTTAAATCATTCCATTTCCTTGCCTCGTTCTTCTAATAACCCTCTTTTTGCTCAAAGAGGACTGCGACTCAAAGTGAGTTCCCGAACTAAAGAAATTTTTTAGTATTTAGCATTCTACTATTTTCAAAGTTGACAGCGAGAGCGTAGTTGCAAAGAGCCCTTCGTCCAATACATTAGAAGAGCTACAAGTTTCCTGTTCTCTCCAGTAGTTTATCAGCTCTTGTTTCAAGAGAAAAGCTTTGATATAACTGAGAATGAAGAGGATTTTAGTCTTGATGAAGATAATAAAAAAAAAAGAAAGAAGAAGAGAGGTCGTGAAGGATGCATTGTGACTAAATGGCTCGAAGTTTGGTACAAACTTAGATCAGTCTTGCTCTATTTAGAATGCTTGTTACAGAGCTCACAACCTGACCATAAATTCAAATTTTGTTCTTCTTTTACAAAGACTCTCATTATTGAAGCTATTCTAATAGCTAGCTGGAAGATCTCAGCCAAGTTCATCTGAGCTTGTTAGGGAAGATCTCCCTGTAGTCAGTAAGTTATTCTTAATGGAAGGATTTAAATTCTTCTGGCGTATTCTCTTCGTCCGGGACGTAACAGTGTTGACTTAATTGAAGAGTTAATTTCAGAAGATTACATTCTAAATTTCCTGTGCTGTCTTCTTTTCAACAGCAAAGGCCGGAAAAACCACCGGAAAGAAAAGGAAAGAAAGAACAGCTTTCACTAAACATCAAATACAAGAACTGGAAAATGAATTTCAGAGGAATAATTACTTAACCAGGCTCAGACGATACGAGATCGCGGTGAGTTTGGACTTGACAGAAAGACAAGTTAAGGTCTGGTTTCAAAATCGTAGAATGAAGTGGAAGAGGGTGAAAGGAAAACGGTTGGAAAAGAAAACTCCGGTATCAAAAAGATTGAGCACAAGTTCAGACGAAGAGAAACCGATAATGTAAATAAAAAAAAGTTATGCACTTTTTTAACATTTAGACTCCCAGAACCGGTTATGAGACGTTTCATATGAAGGAAAAAACGTAGGTCTGTGTAAAGAAGGTATATAAGGAAAAGCCCAGAGTCTTCGCCCTGACACTACTTTTGAAGTCGAACATGATCGGAAATTAAATTGTTCTGATCTGCAAACGGAACAATTAAGTCCGTAGCTTAGTGTCTCCCATTGAAAAATTGCTATGGTTGTGTTCTTTCATAAAGCGTTTATTTTGGAACTTGATAGGCTGATAACCACAATTTGAAAATTATAACAGCAAGAGTTATATAAATATTCGCGTAAAGAAAAGCAGACACGAATATGAGTCGCAAACTTTTTCAGTTTTTATTTTTCCACTTTTCATCGTTGCTTCATCTGTTCTTTCGACGGTTTTGCAGAGTTCCACGAAATCATTCATTGAGCTGTTCTTGAAATATTGTATGTGATACAATCATGAATCTGTTCTCTCGAAATTTAAGTATGGATCAGTCATTAAATCTCAAGTTAACTAAAACAGGTCATATGGATTGTCTGGTTGAGTAAGTTTGATGAAATGCCAACAAAATGACACGTCTGGACTCTATGCTTGTGTCCCACATCCGTTCGGGCCTTACCTATATGAAAAGCTATGAAAAGTGGATTGTAGATAACTTAAGGCCTCACGTTCTTATTAAAGAGAAGTTTGAAAAGTACTTTACAAGCCAATTTCTTTTACGCGAAAATTTTGGGGGTGTCTCTGGCAGAAGATATCTTGTCTATATATTCGGTGTTCGAGAAAGATTTTAACAACGTATTCGCAAAAGCAGAACGAAAAGGGTCAGGACGCGCTTTGATTTCGCGCGCTTCAAGAAGGCAAATGCGTCAGTGGAGCTGCAAAATATCTGGTAAGATATTAGATGAGTGACTGTGAAACAATCGGATCCATTTATAGTTTGGGCAACATCCTGCATCAATCGAAATCATTGAAACAACAAGCTGGAAGATTAGTTCCTTTTATCAATTCGTTGTTAATAGAAAAAGACACATGTCGAAGGGAGAATCAGTTTGGCAAACATATAATGTCAACTAATTCTCAATTTTCAATCCGCGTACAGGAAATATCATGACCGCGATTTTTTAATGAAAGATCGAGACACCTATGAAAAGTTATTTGATGTTGCCACTCCTACCTCTTCCATAATTGCTTACCTGTACAGTGTGAGAAACAATTTTCCATCTTATTTGATAGATACATTTTCAAATGCAGTCTTGTCCACTTTACTAAATTCAGTAAGGTCTTTTTTAAAAAATATGTATTTATTTATCCTCATCACAAGAGTAACAACAACAAACACCAGGATGTCTAATTACAATTAAAGATTGCATTCTATGATGTGGCTCTTACACGCTTAAGCAAAAAGAAAAAATAACAATTGCATCCAATAGTAATACAAAGAGATATACCAACTACAATGTTGAAGCTTTCGGGGGGGTAAATAAACACGTTATAAAAAACACACTGTCTATATCCCAGTTTTCTTCACATTAGAGAAACGGACTAAATCCATATTGCTATTTCAAGATCTAGCAGCGATAAGCTAAATCGTTTGCTCCATATTTTTGGAAATGAGAATGATAGCATAATTATAACTCAATGACCTCTCGAATCAGAGGGCCAGATGGTGTTTCAAAGATATCAATTTTCCGGCGAAGTAACCTATTGCAAGCCCATCAAGAATCTTCAATTTTACGAAGAATTAGTTGTGCTGCCAAAGAGATCTGTTCCCCATTGGACAGGTATCCAACTGTTGTCACATCATCTTCAGCGCAATCAGATGGAGGTTGCACCAAAACAAACATAACTAAGTACATGTATCGAAATATGTATTTACCTCATCACTCAATGTATTTTCGAAGACGACGCTGTTTGTATGGTATGGCAGAACTCCCAGAGACAGCCGAGTGAGGCAATGGATGCATCAGCCCTAAGAGAACTTTCCAGTCTAGCCGATGTACTAAAAATAATAACATCTTTTAAGAACCAGCTGTCAAAACCGGTCAAAACTGTCAATGTTAACACAGGTTTTCAGCTTCAGAGGTCTCTCTAGGCTTTTAAAAAAAACATGAGCATGAGAATGGTGGATACAATTTAGGAATTGCTCGATCTGGGAAAACAGCACTTATTATTAATGAAATAATTCTCTTAATAAATCGACCAGTTTGACTTGCCATTTCTGACTAATACCAAATGAACAAATGGCTATTTTTTTCTAAGTTTTTTCCACGCTATGCTTTCTTTTTTGCTCGAGGAGTGAACCTGGCTTCATAAGCACGTCAACAAAAAAAAAAGTAATGATAAACACGCACGCACGCAAGAACACTTTCATCCTCCAGGGCAGTCCTGACCATACTCCCTTGGCTGGTGAAACTATTGTTGATAGAACTGAAATCATATTTCCGTTGCTGAAAGTTGTTGATCACGTACCAAATTCAAAGACTACAGCGTTTCTGATCAATCCAGTGACGAAAAACCGTTCGCATATTATACTCATTGCTCGCCACAAATAGAGCAAGATTGGTTTTAACCCCAAAGATTTACTTGAAGATCTCTAAGCTCACCAGCTACGCCAAAAGAAAGTCAAATCAGTAAATGTGCTTTTTAAATCACATTAACAGAAGGGTCATCCGAAGTTTCTCGCAAAACTATAAACAATTAGGGACCTAAATGGAGAAGGAAAACCAGGTTGTATATCGTTCTGACTGACAGGGTGGCAAACCAGTCAAGACTACACCTCTTTGAAGAGTGGACACAAGGGAATCAATGTTTGTCTTACACTAGGCATACGGCAGTCTACTGGTTATCCTTTTCGAAATCATCGTTTGAAGCTGGCGACAATCGAGCCGCCTTAATTTTTACTCTCGGTACGCGACTTCAACTTAGTTCTTGATGTGAATAAACATACCAAGAAGATATTCAATGAACTGAATATGGGCGAGGTACTGTCGTTATCATGTGAAATTAAATACGCAGTTAAACGTTCAGAAACAAGGTATTTTTGGCCAGTTCCTCTTCGACGGGCTGTTTTGAAACTGAACAATTGCGTACGATAAATGTATTTAGGAGCGCATACAGGAAAAGGGGATAAAATGACTTTTGTCAATAAGGGTGATAATCGGGGTTAGCCATCGGTAGCAAACAATACATATCACAAAAAGACACAATAAAAGCTCATTAATAACCTTACTAAAATGATCGGAAAACGCCGCACGAAAAGTTTGACATACCGTCAGGTCAGACGCAAAAAGGTTGTTCTATACACAGTGGAAACCACAAGTCACGAAAGTGTTGAGACAAATAAAGTTATCAATGGGACCTCTGACTTTTGGCAAAAGTGTGAAATTCTCGGAGATTAGCGGTTTGGAGGAATCGATAATCTCTTTGTTAGGCAACACGTGTTTTGATTCCTCCTCGTGACCAAACAAGTTAAAGACTTGTGAATAAATAGAGCAAAAGAGAAGGTAATTTCAGAGCTTGGTTATGAAATGAAGATAGATGTGCCCTTCTACTTTTGGAGAGCACGGCACAGAAGAAAAAAGATTTGAATAATTTGAACAATCGAACCTCAGACCTTCGGATTCCGTACTCCGATGCTCTATATGATGAGTTAAACCACCATTAGTTATTGGTTCATGCGTATTGAAAATTAATCTATCAAGACTTTTCAAGGATAGCACGTGGTACCCTACGCAATTTGAACGTGCTGATCTCTTAAATTTTAAACGTTGTGCTTTGACATCGCGTCCACAAGGCAGACAGGCATGGCCTTGAGTGATTTTAACACAGATATCAAGCTCAGAAAGATGGTAAATTTTGGCGTCGTTAATGAGATAAAGCGGGCTATATTTTCGTCTTGCCTCGAGCTAAGGATAAACAGAAAATTCTGAGATTTCTTTCTTTGTCCCGTCGTTGATAAGGGAAAATAAATGGTTTGCAAGGAGTGTAACACTACATACCCTAAGTTATGTTTGCAATTCCATCTTTTATAAACCTTTCAAACCAGTCGATTTTATCACTGACGACCCTTTCCGCTGATTGAAAATTTATAAAAACATACTTTACCTTGATTTCCGGAGGTAAGCACGTGCCTACGTGCTCGTATGGTCGCTTCACCTCATTTGCGTGTCTAAGATACAAGTAAAGGATTGTCAATACGATGTAGTTTATCGACATCGACTGATTATAAAACTAAAGTTAACTTTGCAAGGAAAAATGTTACCCCTGGGTTCTCTGGCAGCAGCAGATAACATAATTCGAATTCCTATACATTGCTGCGTACATCTGCGGCATAACAAGGTGAACAGTTTCCAATGTAAATTTGAGAAAGATTATCTCATACAGAGTCCTTCAAGGAATTTGAACGATGTGCTAAACATTTATTCTATTTTCAACTTCGGAAGACCATAACACTTGACTGTTTGCTAAAAGCTACACTTCGATCAGCAGACTAATAAGGAAATACGTTAGACCCTTTCATAGGTTGGGAAGCTGCAACGTCACACTTCACTAAATTGGGTTCTTAAAGTTTGAGAAAAAGCATGAAAGAGTTTTTAACTCCTTTAAGATGTCTACGTACAACGTAAGGTCGGAAATGTCTCCATATAGAGCGTGGCGTCGAGAATTTTCGACTGCCATGAAAATTAGAAATTAGAAAACTGGAATGTTTTACCACGATTTGATCCAACCAAAACAGTGGGCTGATTTGGATCAACGGCTGATCAAGGCATAAAAAAAAACAGCACATCGTAGCACCTTCGTTATTTTAGACTAAAGTGATCCTAAAGTTTTTTATTTGTTTTAGATATGTGAATAAAGGCGAAGCGGTTGTTGATTATTTACGATTTTCGACAACACAATTATCCTATTTAGAGAATCTGTCAAACCAGAATAAAAAATGTTCTATTTCTGACATACATTGCTAAAAATATGAATTCGAAAAACACCAAAACTTTGACATTTATATAAAATTTTAAATGAACTGCGATTCTGACCAATCTTCACTACGGTGTTCTGTCAGCCACGCGGTGGAGTCTACTCTGAAATACTGAGCTTAAGTCCCTCTTGATTCGATTAGCATTGGAAAATGCTGTTTGAATTGCAAGTAAATCTTACGGTCACGAAAGAGGCAAACTAGTTTTAACTTGTAAGGTTCGGAAAAAACTCCATCCCATTTATATCATGTTATACTTTGAGATAAGATAGAGAAACAATACCACTGAATTACGATCTTGAGTTCTATTTCATGATTTACGTTTCCTCCTTATTCTTACGAAATGAAGCAGTCTTTCACAAAAGATTTATACCACGGAGTAATTTAGATGGTGTGGCAAAAGGGCGTCGCCCCGACACTCGCGCCAGCCTGTTTTTCAACCGCGGACGGTTACTTCCTTGTTCCGTCTGTCTCAGTTGTCTTCACCGGTGTTTCGATGGTTTTCTTTTGCAATTTGCCGCGAGCCCAATCAATAAGTATTTTCCAGCGGAAGCTCTGAACAAAATCCCGGACTTAACAGTGTTAAGCTGCCGGTCACACATTAAGTCGTGGGTGATGCTTCCTTTAGAAGTCATGAAAGTGCGACAGATTACCGAAGTCAATGTGTCATCAAAACTTTCGCGTAAATAAAAGGGGTTTATCACCTCAGCCACATGGACTAGGCGGTCTTTTATTGAAAAATAACTCCACGGAAGGGGGTGGGGAGGTGGAAGGGGAGGCGAGAGAGGGGGGAGGGGTAAGAATACAACTCAGAATTCTTGGTAGAGGTATGCCGCCAAGTTGTACAAATTATGTCGAACCATAGCATTTTCTCGGCCGTTTTCAGACTTGGCCCATGAAACTCAAGCGCGTTTTAGACCTGTCTTGTAAAGTAATTGATTTTTCGAATACATAACGCTTTGTTGTACGGTTATTAAGAGTGACTGTGTGTTGAGGTCAAGAATTGGTAAAACTCAGCTTGAACACTACACTTTAGTCCCTTCTCTCTCCATCACCATAAGTTTGGAGTTGACAACTGAATGCGTTTGTATGCCCCCATGGTTCTTTTGGTTGACTAGTAAAGTTATTGACTATTCAAAATCTAGTTATTGACTAGTCAAGATCTAGTTATTGACTGGTCAAAATCTTTACCCGTTTTCAGACCACAACCTATCAAGGCTATAAACGCGACTATCCCTCCCCCTCCCCCTCCCGCCCAGTCAAACCTGTCCCTCTTCGTTTTTTGGTCAACCGTTCTTGAAGCTTGTTGGGAATGTGAAGAGTTACGAGAATAAAGGATATTATCCACAAAGAATGGAAAACTCCTTCTAAAGAATCACGTAAGACATTTATAACCAGCAATTCTCAAATCCAGTGACACGATCTGGTCCATTTTATATTTCTATATGTTAAAAGACCTCTTAAAGTTAATTGCAGATGCCGGGTTAGTGTATGTCAGTTAGGCACTCAAAACAAGTAGAAACCAATGACCGAAATTAATCAACACAAGGGTTGAACGATTTTCGCGGTTCAAGACATTTTCCAGGACCGGGACAGCTTGTGTTCCTTTCTATCACCTTTCATCAGTGGCAGATTTATCTCAATTGTGATTAGAAATAAAAGGAGCCGGCGATAAACAGGAAATTTTGGCGACAAAAATCTGCGAAACGAACGCGTGACAAAAACGGAAACGCTACTCACTGTGTGGGTTCGCTACCCTCTCGCATTTGGGACAATTCTGGTGAATGGCCACTGTTTCTAGATTTGTTTCTGGATGAGTGTTGAACACCTCCGCTTTCAAATTTCCATCCAGGACTAAAGTGAATTCAATTTATTTCGAACCGTACACACATACAGACGTCGGCATAATTCGAAACTGTCTTCAAGGTTTTTATAATGCCATTAACAGTCATATCAAGTGTTTTCAAGAGTACTATTTCAGACGATGTCCGGTCATAAGATATCCCTCTTGAAATAAAACTAAAGTTGTCTCTATTTCGTACACGTAGTCACGTCGCTTATTGCTGTAATTCCTAATTGGACTTGTGTTTTTGCAAAGAGAAAGGAGAGTATTTTTCTTGTCACTTAAACGTTAGTACGTGACGTGCAGCTCCTCTCTGTCCTTTACTTGTCCCGCGGATAAATATTTCCATATGATGGGAAGCTGTGCAGGGTTTCGGCGGTTTCTTTGTAGTTTTGAGTGCATACAACTGTGTCAAACTGTTTTGCCGTTCCTGGGCTTTGTTTCTCGCGGGTCAAAGTGTTGCAAGGAGGTATCAAAGTTTCGCACGTCTGAAAATGTCCCGTTTCGTCGAGCTTGTGAACGATACTGTGACGGGAGAAACGAGAATTTCAGTGTTAATGGCTGTAAAAAAGGTGTCTGCGTGGGAATTTACCGCGCTAGGAAAAAAAAGGTTTACTAAGTAAATAAACACTGCTAATGGATTGCCTTTTACATAAACAGTCTTCAATATTTGTAGAACAGCTGAAAATAAAACAATTGAGCTTGATTCGAAAGTAATTAGCTAAAACACACAAAGTGAGATTCTCAAGAGCGTCCTTGAGAAGTGAGACATGATCTAAACACGGTGAACGCAAAATGGCGGCGGTTGTAGTAATTTCCGATATTTCAGGATCCCTCACTCCCTCCTATCTGCTAAACGTTAGCAACGCTTTGGGCTCTTCCGACGGCAAACAGCCGCGTTTTGATAGACACCTCGGTATATTGGTTGCAAACTTCAAAGAAAGCGACTGGAAGTCGCACAGTGTAGCTTTCCATGTGATGACAGATTCCCACAAAGGGTGGGTTATTTAAGAACTGCCGCCCGACAAACCAGACGTAAATCGTATCGTCCAGAGCCATCATAAATATGTATGAGTTTTACTCCACAAACTTCAACTATCAGCCGCCGGCTTGTCCAAATCCTTATGCCTATAACGGGCCTGATATGAATTCATCGTATGCACACCGGTTTCCAGGCTATGGGTTCCATTCTCCAGGCCCAATACACACAACTGCTGCTGTACCAAGCTACCAGCCTTGTGAGCGAGTTTCGAACGTCTCAAGATTGGAGAGCGTGAGAATGGCCAACAACACGCCCTTGCGTTCAGATTTCTGCACTAAAACGCTGCACCATTTTCCACCCACTCCACCACCAAACGTAAACACCATCAACTGCAGCGATGAGCCGCTAAAGAAACAAAGCATGGATAAAATGCTTGAGGACAGCGATGAAGGTAAGACAAGCTTCCGTGTGTGTTCCATCGATGATGAAAAGTTCTTTCTCTTGCCTTAATATGTAATGACCGATTGAAAACGGCTTTACGATTTAATTGTTTTTATAACTCGACCTTGTGAACTATTGATTGAATATTCTGAACTAGGAAATGAGTTTTTAATACTGCTAGCACTCCGTCTCAGAGAACTTTGGGTCTACAGTGCTGTCTGAAATTTCGTGCCACATGATCAAGGTCCTGTATCATTGAAAGTGTTGCTCGTTGCCAAGGCCAGAGCAAACATGGGACAAAATTACGCTGCATTAGAAAATTAGACATTATATCTCTTAAAAGAACTGAATTAAGGAATCACCATTAACTGACAGCAAAGGTAAGCTCGAGTATAAAATCAATAAAATGCGCACTCTTTTACCGAAAGCAGTCGCGTTTTCCAGGAATGCATTATTACTTCAAACAATGAAATGTAACTAGCCTTTAAAGCCTTTTGTTCGTGTTGGTTTTTCCCTATACCAAAAAGAAATGGAAGAAAATAGGATAAATCAGCCCGCCTTAATCCCGCGACTCAATCAGCAGGGTGTGCAAAAGTCTGACAGAACTATGCTTTGATCCTGCGAAATGATTTGATTCTCTTCTACTGTACGTGTCTTTAAACCCTAATCTGCTGTAATATGGCAAACCGTTTGAAAATCCATCTAGTTTCTTTTTTTTTTTTGGCAACGTTGTGTGGACTTCTTGAGAGTGACAAAAAAAAATTCTAAAGAATCACCTGACCACCATTAAACAAGTGACAAGTACACAAGGTTGATCCACTCCATACACCAAAGATAACTTATTTTTAATTTCGTCCAGTTCGGGAACAAATTAAAGGACCAGATTTTACTACAAACCAGCTCTAGCGAGTTCGCATTTCAATGTGCTGCAGATATTTCGTCTCTTGAAGCTGTTTACTTGAGGAAATTGCAACTGTGCGGGCTGAAAATTATGACACCGCTAGCGGGCGTCATGAACTTTGACTATCAAACGTGATGAAACAGGACGTCCTTCAATATTTTCACAATACTTTCTCTTTTCAAGTTCTATACCCTGATAACGCCTGAAAAGTATCACCTGTACTGGACACCGAGTTTTTTCTGATCGGGTTTGCCTTTGCGTTGACGGAAAGAAGGCTGCGATCTATCCTAAACCAGACTTCTTGACTACATGTCGGGACTCGAAATAGAACTTAAAAAATGCCTTTTTTATCTAATTCTTTGCAGCGAGAAGGTGAGAAATTAGGATATGACGTGTTACATTTGTAATCCCACTAGTTAACAAATTGAATAATTAGAAACTAAGGCCTACAGGATTGGAATATCAGAGAAACAAAAAGAAACCCCGCAGGCGAAAATGTCGGCTCTTTTTAAATAAACTGCACGAAATACAGGTCTAAACAGAATCTTTAGATCTATTAAAGATTAAACTGTGGGAACTTCCTATTTCTACCGATGGTCGATATTTTCAAATATCTGCAATGTCGCACGAAAAGAATGATCACATTGAGTTCAAACCTTAATCATTTAAGTGGATTCATAGGTGTGTATCACTGATTTACTTTCAATTCTGCATTTCAGCTTGTGTAATATTTTGAAGAATTGTGTGATAGTGCAAAGCATTACAGAGGAAAAAAACTTCAAATACGGCATACCTACGCAAAAGGCAAAGCAAAATATTCCTTAGACCTCTGCTCCTTTTAAATCTACACGATAATAAAATTGTATAACAGGTCGAAGGTTCTTGAAAAAGCAATATTTCCAAGTAGAGCTACCAGGCGTAGATCACGATTTAGGCTGAAACCAAAAATTTTCATCCAAAATATAAAACAAACGACAATGTGGATGTCGCGTAAAAATTAATAGAATTGCCTTTTTCAACTGGGTGAAAACAGTACTTCGTGAAAGATAAGCTCTGAAGCTTTCTCCTGAATTACGTAAGATGTCTTCAGACAGTGTGTTTGGTTTTAAAAATATCTTTCTTTCTTTTATTTCATATAATAAAATAGAAGGTTCCAAAAACAAGGCAAGGAAGGAAAGAACAGTATTCACAAAATATCAGCTACACGAACTTGAAAAAGAGTTTGGCCGAAACAACTATTTGACCAGACTGCGTCGATACGAAGTGGCTGTCAGTTTGGACTTAACAGAGAGACAAGTGAAAGTATGGTTCCAGAACAGAAGAATGAAATGGAAAAGAGTACGAGGAGGAATACCCCCCAAGAAAACTGCTTATGCGGATCAAATGGATCTGGCAATTTATTGAACAGTGGTACGAAAGATTCTAATTTTTCGTCATAAAGTTATTGGTGCAAACTTAAAACACTGTAAGGTCTATTGATCAAGAAATTATTTGCCTTTTGTTACCAAATGTTATGAAGGAATCTTTCTTTGAGTTCATGTTCTATATTATTAAGTAAATGTACGAAATTGCATTTTTCAAAGTTTTGATCAATTCTTCCTCCTTCAGATGATGGTTAAAATAACAATTTTTTTTAATATATATTGAATTACCTAATTGATTGAAATAGGATTGACTGATTTTAATTTAAAACCAGCACCGCACCATGCACTCACTTGTTAAATGGTTTTTCCTCAACCATTGTCTTTTACATTTAATTTACATTCAACAGCACTGTATCAAATCTCCCAAAACATCGAATCAAACCCGAACTTCGATGTCCTATAATTTCCTTCAGGAAGTGTTAAGCTCATAAGGTATAACACTTGTGCAATTTCACCAGATTTATTCTCCAATTAACAGGAATTACATTGGGCTAACAAACGCTAAATGCTAACATAAACAACTCAGCTTGGCAAATGCTAGGAACTCATGCTCAATAGATTTTTGACGTTTAAATTTAGAACGTTCTTTTCATTTGTTTGTTCAAAGTGAAATACTGTACATCTTCTTTGATATAATCATTTTATTCAGAGAGATCATTCCGGTGTAAGAGTTTATTTTAGTTATGTATAGAAATGCACATAATTTGGAGAGATCACACATCAAGAATGTCTGTGTTCAGCTATTTATTGTTTATACAAATTATTTACAAGAATGCTTTGAAAAAATATTTACCATGATATAATGCGTTACCGCAAGCGTAGATATATGTATACATAAAACAAAAACAGTGTGATGTAAAGTTAGAATAACACGAATAAATGTTTAAAATGATATTGATAGACTCTTGGTCTCACTTTTTTCTTCCCATGTTCTTCTCTAGCTAAACAAAAACGAAACGAAACGAAGACATGGGTAATGCCAACGAGATGTGACATGCATACTGTCGTAGTTTACTATGTGACACATTGAAGACACGGCATGAAAGGCGAATATATAGGCTTCAAAACTAAGCTGTTTCCATCTTTAAATTTAATTTCGGTTTGAAATTTTGTGATATTTCAAAGCTCCCTCAATGTCCCATGAAAAAAAATTCCCCTCGTGAAACAGAATTTTATTTTCTCTCTCACAGCCTGAGCATTGAAGGTTTCAATTTATTTTATCACTGATCATCGGATTTGATTTAATTGTCCATGTACAAATCTAACGCCTTTTCTATCCACAGACAAAATCAGTTATTGACGGAGTCTTGTTACTTTCACCCAGTGCCTCAAGGTTCCTGACCCGTTTCTTCGCCCATGTTCAAAACAGCATTCCTTTTTTCACTAAGCTTGAATTGTAAGAAGAAATCAGTATTCCAGATTTAAACTGACCTCTGCTAGAAACTGGGTTTCTTGAAAGGAGAGAAGGGCAAAGTACTCTAACGAATTGTTGACCATGCAAAAAACTAAATAACTTTACACAGTCCACCTTTCCTATGAATGGTGAGAATTATCGTAAAACCGCCGTTTACGACCGTTTTAAGACCTGAGAAGTCAGGCCACATTTCAGTCGTCAAATCGGTTGAATAATGACAGATTGAAAAGTAGACAGACGGTAATGACTCTTACTACTATTTGAAAATGTCTTTCACTTTGCGGTTTGTTCTCATGCAAAAAGAACACCTCAAGCTTGCAAAATGGGATCTTATTAAAAGAGTTAAAGATGATATGAAATAACACGAAACCAATGATTAAAAGAAATGTTCATCCTTAAGAGTTGTATCGTCGTAAAAATGATGGCGCCACCGTTCTGAGACTTTTACGCATTTAACAGAGTCTGAGCTACAAGTACATGCAAGTCGAGATATCGTTGAGACAGTTTTTGTATGTGGCAAAGGATGGAGAACTAATTTGAAAGACATGGATCGCGCAATAACAAACATGATTGCTGTGGAGTAAGAACGGTAAGTATTACAACATGCCAAAGTTGTGCCAACCGTTTGCATGTGTCATCTCCAAATTCAGTGACAAGAAACAGATAAGCTGATCTTCTTATCTTTTATCTCCGGTTTTGTTGGGCTATCATTGTAATTTGGACCACCAGCCACGAGACACATGTTCTGCACAAAGACTGATCTTCAAAAAGTCTTTATCTGTACAGCTGTATCTTGAAAGTGTCAACGTCAATGTAGTGACTTCACGGCCACTGCAAATGAACAGTGGACCTGCAAATAGCAACCGATTCAAGGCTGTGAGAGATTAAAACTTATAGTCTTGATGTCTCGCGACATTTTTCAGCGAAGCTTTAGCATCTTCACTGATTCGTTTTTTACGTTTCTTAGCTTCATTTGACATGAACGCTTTGTTGCTTGTTTGTCGTCGGTACTTAGCGATCATCGTCTAAAACTTCTTTCTAAAGTATGATCAACCGAACAATTTTCAAAGTATCAATATGAATTTTCTTCGGCTTTGGAAATTGCTGTCGTCCTAAAAGTTGTCAAAATTAGCGAAAGCGAACGAATCGAGATCATATGATATGTGTGTGGTTAGGAAGTTTGACCTACAAATTGTTTTTTTGAACAAAAATATCCTTGCGATAAGATAAGCGTTATGGCCTTTTTGGCAACGGTTTTGGGAAATTTATAGTATCGTTTCACGTGTGGTGTTTATGACTGTTATAAAACAAAGCAGCTCTCAAATCGCTTTTGAACGCTGTTCTCAGGTGGGCTGATAGTATTCCTGATTATACACAATAATGTACCGTGTGCTGTGATCTCACCGCGGCGATCACATCAGAGCCACAAACTGGAAGTACTCGGAACCTAATTACAATCGCTCATGTTTGGTATTTTTAGAACATTGTTGTCTAAATTTAATCTTTAGATTCTTTTTCCTGTCTCTGACGTTAGGTTGAGATGTTGCAAAAAGTCGTTGGCTCAAACTTGCCACTGATTTGTTTACGACATACTTCAGGCTTCAGGCTACTTTACAAGGTTTAGAGCCAAAGAAAAATTACTAATCGTGGGTCGACCATTAAACACCATAAATAGTATAACCGGCAAACTTCTGTCTAAAGAAATAGCTATAGCGTATCCATAGTCGTATAGTATTCCACTGAAGCTGTAACTATCAGTTATCAACAGAAAATCATTGTTCCATCATCAAAGACAAATCAGCTGATGAGCATGGTTTCCACGGCAAGAAAATTTGATTTTGAATAAGAGAAAAGATTAGTCTTCTTCATTCACTCATATTGTATTTAATATTACAAGTAAACTGTCATCGCACTACTTTTCGTTGATTCATTTGCATTGTCTGTTCACATTTTTCGCTGAATCAAGGATAGTTTGAGGAAAAAAAGCAAGAGGTTATTTGATTTGTCTTGGTGAAGCCTTTGCTAATGCTCGGAAATATATTTTAAGGGCATAAGTTTGATGAAATAAGATACACTTAATTGGAGTTTCTGAGGAGTAAACGATCCAGATTTTTCTTCACTGGTTTGCTTTGCAAGGGATAAACTTAGGAACTTCTTCGTAAAACCCAATACTTGTTTCAGGTTGCGTTGAAGCCTAGAGAAACGGAACAACGGAAAATATATGGTGTAGAGACTTAGACACTAGGTAACATGCCGGACAATGACTGATGAAGCTAAAAAACACCGCGTAATAAAGTTACAAGCTGTTAGGAAAGGAGTTCATATCAAACATGCTGAATCAAGGTTAAAACTCGTAACAGCAAGCTGAGGCTGTTTCAGAAATACCTCTTCGTGAGTAAGAAATATGCCGACACGCTAGCAGAATATCTTATTGAGAGAATAGCTAATATTTTGTTGAATGTTTGAGGGGGCAAGAGCGTGCTAATAAAGGTTAACTGACAGATACTCAGTTGGAAGAGCAAGGTCTCGCTGGCAACGCTGAGAAGTTGCAAAAACTCTGGACTCTACGGGTTTCTTCACCTCAGCGAGAGATAAAGTTAACTTTGGTGCGACTGAGTTTGAGGAGGCAAAGATTCAATTGTTCCCGAAAATCACACTGTGGATGAGTGACAAGCTATTAACAACATACCTTGAGTATTTCAGTCAAAATTATTGCTCTCGTCACCTAACACAAGAATCAATGTCGTGACATGGGCAGGGTATGAAGTATTAAGGTTAATTAATTTTCAAGAACTTTTTTCCGGGATTCTCATCAACCTGTTAGCACAGCTCTAAACAAGCGACCAGATAAGCATTGTTGACATGCTTAACTAAACCTCTGCAGTTTCTGCACTCACGACTGCAATTAGAACTTATCACATAGAGATTCGAGCGCCACAAAGACTGTTGATTTTAAGCAACTACATATTGATACTTCAGTCTTAAAAACTACACTAGCATTGATAGCTACAAGAAAGACTCTGATAAATGAAAATTTGGAAATGAAATCCATCTGCCCTGTCCCTGAAAAATTTTATCCTTTACACATAAGAGAAAAATTTGCACAGCGGGGAAATATATGTTTACGGAGGAACGCTTAATAGTGCGGCAGCCGGCGACTCCATAGACTTGTTATCCGGATGTTGTTAGTCAATCCAGGCCAGTTAGTGTCTATGCATCATTAATCTTCATTTGCAACCTGACGTGACTGGCTTGAGTCCAGGGTAAGAAAAAGAGACTCTCCGCTAATAGTTCAAAATGGCCAAAGGTATTCTAAAATGGAACAACGAAAAAAAGTTTGACCTGTTCTTCCGAGGTATCTGATCAAATTATTTCATTTAATTGCAAAACCCTTCTATCGCTAAACCCGCGGACATGCGACTCTTTCCAAACCAGTATAAAACGAAAAAGATGGAAGAATGTCTCGGATTCCAGTGTGAGCAACTCAACTCAATTGACATGTTTTAAATTGAGGTCCAACTGGAAGAAACTTCTTGAAACAGTCAAGCGGTTAATATCAGTATATCTCCTGAAAAGTGGTACAACAAATCGGATGTGGAAAACGTTTCAAAAAAAAAAAGAACTACCCTGCCTTGTGAGATGCCATTTTATCTAAATGAAATGTAATTCTTTGAAATCACTGAGAATTTTCATCCCCCTGAGAAAATAATTGATAAGTAAGGAGCTCCACTAAGGAGCTCTTTGCCTCTCTTAACTATAGGCCAGGAAGAATGGAAAGAATTGTAAGAAAAAATAAGCTACCGGTCCAAGTATTTCACATCAAACAGAATTTTACATGAACGATAAAAGATCTCAGTGTCAGTTAAGAACAGTGACAATTGGACTTGTTCCTTTATAGATGTGATGAGCCAGATAGAAAAAGTAAAGGAAAAAAGGATGCTTCTCTCTATGAGCTGTTTTCGTAAACAGGAAGACTGTATCGAGATCGCGCAGTAAATTTTGCAGCAAAATATGCCTCTCTGCAGGGAAAAGTCTTGCGCATGGTCGGTGCTCAGAGAGAAGACAATGAGTTCACATCTGTTCCGCATTTTGCGAAATTTTCCTCTGAACTTTGAAGTGATACGTCGGTGCTCTCTTTGTGAATAAGAACGGCTGGGGGCCATACTACCTGTGGTTTTTTAATCACTTCGACAGCTCCCTTAAACCGTGATAATTTACATTGAAAAATATTTCCAACTCTATGTACGCAACGAAGAAACGTAACTCGAAGAGAATCGGTTGACAATTCTATATAAGAGCAAGATCTAAAAGAAAGAGAGAGAAGATTGAAGAAGCACAGAAACGAAAAAAGTTTCAAAGTATGATGGTAATATGAAGTACACTCGGTATTCATCAGATAACGAGGCCTTAGCGCAGAATTTCCAATCAACAAAGATTTCTCCGCGCGTGTAGCTCCTGACCACAAATTCGGCTCTCTCTCTCACCAAAGCGAGAATTTTCAGGTTTATTTAGTTTGTTCATTTTCCAATATTTGCTTTCTCCAAGTCAAGCACCTCCTTGAGAGCCTTGTTGATTTTCAATGCAATCAAAAGACGGCTTTGTTGACATGTAACGCTGTCTTATACATGATTTGACAGTCACAATCTGCGCGGTGTATTTGTGTCAGGATCGATTTCAGCGCGCATTCCCTGACCGGCCAAGTCTCAGCGAGAGAAAACCCTGCTAATTACCTTTGATAGGAAAAGCCTGTACCGCGACGTGAAACCCAACCGTTTTCTATTTTGTATTCCACGCAAATGTATCCAAGAGCGTACGATGTTCAGCCTAGTTCGTATTCCTACCCTCCGCAGAATTATGCAGGAGCAGTTCACTTTCCTTATGGATATTCTCAGTCGCGATTTACTAACTACAGCAACGTTCCGGTACAGCCGCAAGATCTCTCAGAATTGCCGCGACACCCTCCACCTCCACTTTCGCACCTAACCGAGCAACTGAGTGGAAACCATCGCGCTCAGACAGAAGATCGGCCTTCGTGCATGCTTCAAGAAAAAGGTTTACCAGTTTTCTTCCGAGTCACTTCGCGTCCGCTTGATCGACGTAGAAATCGTCGAGGATCAGAGTCCTTCGACGACGGCGTTAAAGGTAACTTCCCCGATTGAATTGGTTTCCATGCAAAATTTCCTGCTGTTTTCCTTGTATTGCCATAATGGCATATGTTACTAAAACGAAAACAGAAACTTATGTTTTCTTTGTTGCACTTTTCTAAAGGAGATTGTCGTTTTATTTATCTATAGTTTCAACAGGACTTGATACAAATACATGTGGGTATGTTTAAACAGGAAAGATTCGGAGAAAGAGTAAATACTCTGTTAAACAGAATGCCAATAGCTTAAGGATTCACAGAAGTAAGACCACGAAATCAAACTCTTATTTTCATACATAACATTGGCTACTTTCCATGCAAAGCTTCCACTTTCAATAAAAAAAGAAAGAAAAAGACATTTCCCAGCCATGCTGAAGCGTGTTTCGACGCAAATATATAAACTGTCACCAATCATACATTACAACAATTACTTTTCGAGCTCATTTAGATCAACAAAATCTCATAATTAACACTTCTTATTTGCTCTTTAGTGATCGCCACTCGGTAATAGCTGATCAAACGAAGGAAAATCCTTTAGATCTTCATGTTGTTTGACAGTTTCAATTGATGAACTAAAACAACAAAGCCGACTAAACATGGAGGGCTGTTTGTGAACGTTACGCTATTATCACGGAATTTCGGCGGCTTAGTTGGCCCATCATCTACCAACTCACACTCAAAATTTACAGTAAATGTCAGAATACTTTTACTATTATTCCTACAATGTGTGTACGTTAGGAATGTGTAATCTTGTTGTAGACTAGAAGCAGAATACAACCACTGAAGACCTGACTTCCCGAAGGGTTTCACGTAGTAAAGCTCGACCACACCGTCATATTCACCAACCTTGGATCGTACTAAGAAATCTTTCCACTTCCTACTTAGTGACGCAAGTTTTCATTTTCAATTTGGAAAACGCAAATTTTTAATCGAACACCACAAAAGAATGTTTTCTCTAATTGCACGTAGTAACAATTTGAGGTTATCAGTTAGCCGCCGGGAAAGGAAGTACACAGAATCTTATTTTAGCACAAGGCGAAACACACTTTTTATGATAGCATCATAGACCCAAACAGGACCAACGACTTTCGGAAAAGATTCAAATTTCAAACTGAACTCTTCTTGATCACTTAAATTTTTATTTGTCTGTAATGAGAGTTAAGTTCGCCATTGCAATAAGAAATGCAACTCTGCAAAGCTGTGGTCTATTTTGGTGGTCTAATAACACCCTTTCGAGTGCTTTAGTTACAAATTTCTCCGACCTGTGGTTTTAACAATTAATCATACTTGAAGTTGGCCACAAGAGAAGCCGCACATCAATGTAAAGAACAAGCTTATTGACGGACCTGCTAAAAGCCTCAAGAGATTTGATGTACGGAGACGTGATCCCTCATCCAACTCTAGTGTGTGAGCTTTACAAATTTTCGTAGTTTATGAACCATCTTTGATATCACCTTCATTACACAAAGTAAGAGCTACGGAGGTCAGAATTATAGTATCAAAGAAAAAAGTTCAAACAGACTCAAACCTCAGTCCGACATGAGAGAGTCATAAAATTCATTGTTGACAGAATTTGTGCAATAATCTGGTACCGATTTCTGTTTGTAAATTACTTCTTGAAAGACCAAAAACAGATCCACAACAGTCTGCACTTGAGCTGAGTTGATTGTTATATTTATTGATCTGAAACAAGTTAACTTCTATTAAGCTTGATGTTCAATTTTGAAACTTAGACTATTTGTTCAATGTGTTACAAGTTGGCCTCACCTATGAAGATCCATCTTAGATAAGTAAACACTTTTGATTCATACAGAAAGCAACTATGTTTAAAAAGAGAGCCTTAAACACAGCTTTACCGTTTCCCAATAGCTCTCATTGTGAAAATGTTTGGGAAACTTTTGTCTGCTTAACGAGGAATTGGCCTTCACGAGTTCCAAATAAAAACTTGTTCGCAAAGCAAGCTGTATGCAAAGCAGGGCATTCTCTCATTGCCTTACTAACAAGAAAGTCTCTCAGTCATTTGGAATCGAATTTTTTTTTACCATTTCTGGCTAAAGATAAGACCGTTTTTAATTCTTCTGTACCAAAATGCATAACTGCGAAATGTTTATGAAAACTGAAGAATATTTGGTTGACCTAAACCGTCCTTTCGACTAAGGGAGATCCAGTTGATGTAGGCTTTCGAAAATGTCCACATTTCTAAAATCAATTTCTGTCTGGTTTCCCTGGACAAGAACGAATAGCTTAGTAATGAGAATGGCTAATCCTTCAGTTGACGCCTAACAAGCATCAGTCCGAGAATTTAAATGCCTTTGTTGGCTCACGCGATTTCAAAGTTAGGCGCTTTATTTTCTGAAATACCGTTACTTTGAAGATAATTAACTTAATAGAACGTGGTGGTAAAGAATTCTCATCTGGGCGAACGCAAAATTGACACCCCCAGCTCTTACTTATGTGCATGCGAACCAAAGAAAGAACCAAAGTGAAAGGTGGCTTGAGTACAAGAGAACTGATCATGACTCCAAAACAATAAAGCTGAATTCCATTGTTTTGCACACCAAGCAGCCCAAAACTTTAAACAAAAGTTTCAACTCATTAGGCTCAACACTTTAAACGACACAAAATTACAGAGAGAATAGTAAGCTTTCTGCCTTATCTCAGAAACGGGAGATCGAAAAAACCACAAAAATGTTGATTTCAGTGGAGCGTTTAGGCGGTTGAGATGAGAGGATTTCAAAAGGCACCGAACTTCAACCATCTCTGACGACGACACAGCCCTCTACAACCCCACCTATTCAAGTGTTGGTACTTCCTGTATAGTGATGGAGTTTCTGAAAAAATTCTGAAAGACTGAGTAAGCCTAAAAGAATTACTATATTTGATTAAAAAGGGAGGTTTGATAATGATATATCAGCATTCTTTGTATCCAAATTGCATAATGTTTTCTTACGGTAAGTTCAAGCCATCTGAAAGTCATCAAAATGGCGCACCCGCATATTTCGGCGCTGAAAAAGTAACGCCATTTACGTGGCTGATTTTTTATTTTTTACGAAGCGGCAATTGATTGTAGGGAGATTTCTTCCTGCGAGATTAGAGTTAACTTCTTTATTGAATTCCTGCAATAGATTTAAAGAAGTCCAACCTTCCAAGCAAATACGATTTTGAAAGCCCCGAGGCTAAAAGAAACGTTCATTGTTTGTTATTGTTGTGCGTATTGTCTTTGTTGAGGAAAGTTTAGACTGAAGAAAATAAGAAAACAAAGACGAAGTTACCTAAATGGATCTGATGGAGTCGCGTTACCTTTTACTGTGTTTTATCTTCTTATCTCTCCATGATTTTTGATAACTGTTTTTCTGTGGTGAAGACGTTAAATCAGTTTATCAATTTATGCTCACAAAGAATTCCTTTGAGAAAGAGATGCCTGAACGACCAGCGTTTTTCTTCCGAACTCGAGAATTCATCAGACTGAGTTGCAGTTCATCTTCCTGAAGACTACCGCGATGAATAATGAACGTGCCCTACAAACAAAATCTCTAGGATCTGTAGTGTAGCCTTGAATCAATAGCTGCCATTTTGGCACAACAGAAGGCGCTCGCGTGTGAAACACAAATCAAATACCGTGTAACGCATATATAGAGCATAAAACATGGCAGCACAACTGATTCAGCACGCAAATGAAAACATGGAATGACGCGCAACTGTTATTAACACCAAATTTTAAAACGCAAGTGTTCCGAGCAACAGTTTATATGAAAATGACTACGGTAAATCAATACTTACTCTTAGCGCTCGGAGTTCGGCCTTCGAACTTCATCAATGACTCTTGCTCTGCCGCGTATCATGGCGGCTTCCTTTTAACTCTAAACAGACCAATGCATTGCTGCTCCCTCTTCCTGACTCTTTGCATGACTACTAACTAAACATAATGGCTCTTAGCTTCACTGCGTGAAGATCCCAAACAACTCCGATGCGCACAAGCATTCCTACAGAGTCTGTATTTTGAACTATAAGTATCCAAAACAAAACCTCGACTGGAAAGACCATTAAAAAGCCGCAGTGGAGATTTTTTGTTTAAATGAGTTTAACATCTGAGTTAATTTATTTTGAGAAAGAGAAAGAAGTTGATTTGCGAGACTCCCTGGCGCGCTGCTCAGCAGTATCCCCTTGAATTATATTTGGTCTTCCTTTTTGTATTTCTAAAACAGATTTTCCCAGTTCTGAGGAACAAACGGGGTCAAGTACGGACACTAAGAAAAGAAAAGAGAGGACAGCTTTCACAAAACATCAGCTTCAAGAACTGGAGAATGAATTCCTTCGTAACAATTATCTAACAAGATTGAGGAGGTACGAAATTGCAGTGAGTTTGGACTTGACCGAAAGACAGATAAAAGTTTGGTTTCAAAATCGGCGAATGAAATGGAAGAGGATAAAAGGGCAGCCTTTACAAAAAAGGGGGAATTATTCTGTTGAGGATGAAGAGGAAGAAACAACGACATGATGGTTTATGGATCAAATAAAAAATACTTTAAAGAAAGAACTTGTGAATCCAAATTGCGATGTGCACCAAAGGGAACTGTGTTCTGTTGGATTTTATCCACGGATTTGGAGACACAAGCTCGATAACTTCAAGGAAAGCCAGAGATTTAAAAGGAAAAGGGCGAAGATCATGTTATTTAGTCAGAAACAAGGGAGCTAACATAGGTAAAATTAAGAATTCTTTTTGAACCGTTAATTTGTCGTTCGGATGGAGGTAATATTAAAAGGTAACGCGGCATGGCAATCCATTGAATACAAAAAAACAAAAATTGCGGTAATGGTAAAGAAAATTGTATTTTTTATCTATGTACAGTCTGTAAACCTCTATCACATATATTTTGAATTGTAACTCGTAATGAAAAGAACACGAATGCTGATTTAAAATGACAAATTTAAAATACAGCGGAAGTCGATTGGAATAGGTTGCAAAAGACTGAGAGGAACAAAGGCAATATAATATAACCTTTGTCGTTCTTTCCTTATTTTCTGAATCCGTATAGCCTCACTATTTTAAAATATAGAGAATTTCAGTATTGTGGCTAAGCTTAATGTATCAGTTTGTAGATTTCTTGTTACTCGTTTAGGGGAACTACTACCAATACAGAAGGTGTCAAGTGCCCGGCTTGCTCGTTTTAATTAGATTCCGAGACCGAGTGGTCTATGTGATCTATGTTGATGCACTTATCTGTTGCAGTGCTATATTTTAAAAGGAAAACTGAGTTACTTTACAATTATTTATCCAGTTTTAAGGGATGCAAGTAGCGAATGATTCAATTGACCTTTTGCGATTGTGGAGCTACAGTATTCCAAGATTCGCGAAAAATATATCAGTAACTTGAGCACAACTCCATAGTAAATATTATTAAACAACGTCAAACCCAAATCTTAAAAATTGTTGTAAACTTAACGCCAAGAGAGATGGATATGTTTAATGAACACCCTATAAAATTAAATCGTCACTGCAATGTAAATTCACTCAAGACGGAAGGGCCGATATTTCAGGACCCATTGAGGAGCTAAATACAAAAATTCACAATGTCATAAAACTGTGCAGATTGTTTGACATGTAAAAGCCTTGGCTTCGACTCGTAATCTCGTTGGTAGTTGAATACTTTAAAAAAAAAAATATGATTGTCAGTTTCTCCTTTAAATGATTAACTCTCCCTGTATAGTCTGAGTCGCTATAACCTCACTAGTTTATGTGAAAGTAAATATCACCAATAAATTCCTACAAGACAGTAGTCTTCATTAACAAATTACTCAGTGTAGGCTGACCATTTGAAACTCGTCGCGGTAAAGTGAAGCAATTGTTAGAATTGATCATAACGAAATGCAAGTCCGTATAAGTCTATCGATCGCAACACAATGGAGCAAATTGCACCAAAATTTTTTGCCTGAATATTAAGAATAATCGTTCAGGAAAAAGACATCTGGAAATATTTCATAGGCAAGCTGATCACCCTAAGCGCTTCCGACGAGAGCAGGGGTCGGTGTTTCTGACGTGCCGGCGGTTTGTGTTAAACGCTGACTTCAAAACCTTGATGATAGTCTGTCTGATGATATGTAATCGATACACGATTCATTGCACGCCCCCTCCACGTTGAAAGAATCTCTGTGGGACTCTAAAGGTCTGCCAAGTGCAAAACAGTTGGAATTTTGGGCATTTTTATTAAATTTCAGTCAGTCGGACCGGTATAAAAATGTTGGAATTGTGAGTTTAATGAAGCCACGACTTATGGTTCCGGTTACTCTGCATGTAATCTGGAATCCATTTGGATCTTTTCAATCCTTGTCCATGCTTGTTCCTACTTGCCCTACTGTTTTCTCTCTTGGATTTTTGCGTCTTAACGAGCTAACATTTTGTTTTCCCTTGAAATATTTTATAATTTTCCCCATCCTTGTTCCTACACGGTTTATTTTTTGTCGCTTTCAAGTTTCTCTATCGGAACGAACGAATATTTTGTGGTCATTTACAGTCCTTTTTAATCTTCTCCATCCTCGCTCCTATTTGGTTTACTACCGTCTGTGGTATCTCTTTTGCGTTTTTCTATCCGAGCGAGCTGATATTTTTCACCTTGTTGAATACGAATTTGTCCAGACATTAAGATCTCATGGTACCGTGATATTCTAGAATCATAAAATAAAAAGCTATTATTTGTTTGACCAAAAAGGAAACTGCAACGTGTTGCACCTTATATGGAATAAAACAGAGGCTGTACTTAACAAATATTGTTGTGATCCACTTTTGTAAGAAAGATGAAATATCTGAAAACAGATTTTTGTCAAGCAAATTAACCTTTCTGTCTGCCTCGTTTCGTTCTATTCAATTAAATTTCCGTTAACGACATATGAGTTAATTTATCATCTTCTGGGGCAAACTGTCTGTAGTTTATCTTGATTGAAATTTTGTTTGCTTGATTTTTCTTTTCTTGTTGTTTCCTTTATGTGTTTTGCTCTTTTCTTGAAGTCATTCTTTACAATCCTCTTCTGAGGCAAGCACAAGATAGCCTTCAATGTCAGCTTGTTCTTTTAATTGTCCTTGAAGGAAGTCCTTATTTGCGACTCCTTATTACGAAAGGATCTAATTACCTTTCACTGTGTTCAAACTTAATTAAACCCAAGAGCTAGGGCTCTGTGTCCGTTTGGTTGTATAAAACGAACCTAATGGTAATTTAATTTTTGTATACAACATAAAACGCTCCGGAATGTATCAAATTGAAGGCTCATCAAACTGTTGAACAACAACAGAAAAATAGTGACTTTAATTTCTACTCTCTACAATTCGAATGAAAAGCAGTGCATTTTTGTGGGAAAAAAGAAACATAAATTGTAACGGCGTTGGAACTTTAATAACTTTGTGTCTTTAAGTGAGAACGACGCAAACGTTAGACATTGCACTTTGCAACATAATCAAGCTTCACATTTACTTGTGCTGTGGAGGTTCGAGTGCAAAAAAAGCAATTAAAGTTGAACTTAGAATGCAGGTCAATGACAAAACCAATGGAAAGTCCCAAGTGTCCATAAAACAGTTATCTTGATCAATCAGAGGTTCAAATATCCTGATATTTTATTGGAGACGGCCGAGACGAGTTAAACCGTCCTTTGATAAAAGTGTTATTTAACGTTCTTTGCAAAGGCGAATATTTAAGTCTGCTAAATAATTAGATGGCTGAATTACATCTCAAAGGTGGTGAAAATAACAGCATAAACAACTGAAACAGCTTAACAGTTTCCTGCGGAAACTTCGCCAATTCACAGAAACTCATTCCCCATGAAAGGGACACATACAAAATTGATTTTTCATCCTTAAAAAAAAAAGACCATCTTCTTATCTTGTAAATCGAAACACAATTTTAATTGGGCGACATCTCTTATTTGATTTCTGATTATAGATATCTTTTCTTTTTACGCACTTTCTCATCAATGCACAAATTCAATCTGGCGACCGGAACTCCGAGGTTTTTTTTGACAAAAAATTTGCTAATTAATTTAGTGCCATCATAAGATTTATTTCATAGCATAAATTGCTTTCTGATGTTTACTTTGAAAACACAATAAATATGCCAGAAAGCTTGTAAATCAGTGGAAACACTTAAGCACGCTCGATTGGACCCAAAGATCTTCCACTTACACCTTGGTATTTTCTTAAACGCGCCAAGCAGATGGAAAACCCGATATAGTTCCGCATTTAATTCTTTTAGGACAAAAATCTAGAAATGATTAGACAGGACTACCTTGGTTAAGCTCTAATTCATTTAGCATCTGATAAAGTCGGCAAACTCAAAGAAAACTTTTATCACAAGGGTACGGATTGCAGACGATATTTATTTTTCGTGTGGCAGCCATTACCGACAAATAAAGAGCAATTTTTGTGTGATTTATCCACCAGAAAACTTGGTATTTTTCAGCCAAGCCAACGATTAACACATAATGGCTTGCCAACGTGATTTCAAAACGAGCTGGAGCAATATGAACTAGGTTTGGAAATGCACTTATTTCGAAGACAGGGGCCATATGCGTCAATCCCGCCTGTCTGAGGCCCCCAAAATCGACCACTTGCAACAACTGTGTGTATCAGCTGACATCAAAACGGAGCGCAGCGACTTGTTGCACGTGCAACCATGGAATATCGATTTCACGAGCTGTGCATGACATAAACAGTCGCAGTTTGATCTAAAAACATATGTAACCGTGGCGGAAATCAAATTTTACAATCAGCAGTCGATGCCACTGCTGAGGAGATATACAAGAAAATGTACGCCAGAGGATTTGGGTATAGTAGTCAGACTTACGGCCATTATAACCCCCAATACCACATTCCCCAGCAAAACTCACCGCACCATCCGCCTTATCAGCAGTACATTTACAACGCGCCCCGCTATGGATTTAACACGTTTACCCGTGGCAATCCAGCTCCGTTCAACCATATTGCAACATCACCCTCGGCGATCCATTATCCAGGAGAATCGCGCTTACCCGATCTGGCAAGTCAAAGAAAAAGCTACGAAGCTCATTGTCATTACTACTCGCCCTCGCCTCTTCCTCCGCAACCTGCCCATCAGCCGCCAGAGCCTCCGATACAGCGAGACAAGGAAACTGAACATGGCATACACGAAAGAAACACGAGCACGAAATTAACTGACAATTGTTACCCAGGTAAATAGAAGGAGATATATTTAATTGCAGTTTGGGCTTAACGCCGTCAGATTAAGACCTTTGGAAACAGGATTAGTAAGTGTGTAGATTCAACACTCTGATTGCGATGGATTACTCATTATATTACAGTTAAGAGTGTATTATACCTGCATTTACTTTAATTTTGCCTGATCGAAATTTGATGGAAACTCCGTGGATATCCAGGTCGATTGGAAGACCTTAGGTGATCGATTAAACAAAAGTGAGACACCTTGTATCATCCTTTCTCCCTCGGTTTCATCCTTAAGCTTCCCTACTTTAAACCTTTTCCTCAAGCAGGTCAGGAAAGGTCCACCTCCGGGAAAAAATAATCTGATCCTGAAAGGTTTATATAGTCGTGGTCGATTTGTCAATCTGCATTTTAAGTTCTCAAGCTCTCGGTCTTGTTACTCTTGACGGCCAAATTAGTTCCATCTCGAGTTAGCCGCTCTTTCCTGGTTGGAATTGTTTCTAGCAATTCAAGAAGGGAAGCAAGAATATTTTATTGTTGTCACAAAAAGCTGCACCTCAAGATTCCACGTCTCTACAAACCTCACATTGTACTATGTTTTTTTTTTGTTATAAAAGTCATCTTAATACTCCTAGAGTTGTTTCCAGTTTCGTTTTCGTAGCCAAAGTTATGATTTTGTTGGGTGTAATCAATCCACAATGTTTGTTGTTCCCGTTTATTTAAGTGCCATGCATTCAAAACTGTACTAACGAGATTCAGTGGAGCAATGACTGACATATTACTTAAAAGATCAATGCAATTCAATTAAACCATCTAGGACTTTACCTAAATCCTTCTTATCTATCTTTCAGGATCTGACAGATCTGCTCAAAAGGCACAAAAAAAAACCTTAATTTTTTTTTATTTCGTGTACCCAAAATGCGTGGATGAGTACATCCAAAGTTTTTTCAGACTTATAGAAATCGTTCTTGAACACCATGCATTATCAGCCAGAGTTCAAGATAAAGATTTCAGATTGCTGACCATTTTATCAAGACTTCTGTTTTCAGCTGTAAATTTCCTTTCAATCAATTCTTAAAATTTAATCATTGAGCTATAAAAGGATCTGACTAGAATCCGAACAAAAAGTTATGTTTACCTGTCGAAAAAACATTTTAAAAACATTTCTAGTTTCTGGGAACAGCAGTTAGACGAATTAACTCGCTGTGAATAGCAGACTGAAGAAACATTTTCCATCAAAGATAACGAACTCGGATACTTAAAATATAAAGCAATACTTTCACTGTCGGCTATGAATTTCTAACAACTCTGCAGAAATAAAGTGAATTTGGCAAAAGAAAAAAAAATGAGATGCTCTCTTATAAAACAAACGGTTCTTCCGGACCATCAGGTAAAACTGTCACTCCGAAGTTCAGTCACATACCGTGATAACATTTTAATACTGAATTAATGAAGGATGCAGGTATTTTTGCATGTGTTCCGGGGCAAATCCCTATCGTTAAATTATCGCTGCTTTCATATGTAACGGATTAACTTTTTCAAGGCAAAGAACTATCTTTGATCATAAAACAGATTTACTGAGAGTCCAAGGCAAACTTGGACTATTTGAAGTTAAGACCATAACTGATTGCACACGCACATCACCTCGCGCGGTCCATCACGTAGCCGTTTTACAGGGAAATAAGTGCCATATTGACTGGATTGGTCACATTTTCTGCGGAAACATCAAAGGGAACACGTCAGTGAGGGACAGCGGGTCACATTTTATTGCATAAACATTTGGCACAGGAACATCTGAAAATTCACTTTTCTACGAATAGAAATACATTGGTACTATATGCTAAAAGCATGTGTCGAAAACACGATTAAGATTATACTAGATATACAATAATCCGATTGCTGGCTGAGTTTATTACTGATTTTCGAGTACAGGGTACATCAGATAAGGTGGAATACGGAAATATATTCCGAATATACAATGCAAAAGAATAAACTTGGCTTTGATTAAATTTGCTCCAAGCTATTATCAATAAGCTGTCAAGGGAAGTTTTTCTATGCTAATACATGTTGTACGTACAGAATGAAGTTTTGAGCAAAATATAAGCATTTGATAGATGCATCGCATAGGATTAGGAGCGGCAACGATAAAAAACTCACGTTTATGCAAGCTGGCTTTTTAGAAGGCAGTAGATTTTGTAAGTCTTTTTAACGTGTGCGTATTAGAAACAATATTTCTTGGGTTCTTTGATTTAAAAACAGTTCGAAACAAAACTTCAGGCCAACAGAGGAGCAAAAACAATTGTCAACAGTATTTCATGGTGAAATAAACTTGGGCGGATAATTTCCTTCAAGCAAATTGACCAAAAGGCGAAACACGCATTAAAGAAGCCCCTGTCTCTTCGAGAATTTGTTTGTTTGTTTGTTGTTTTTTACCTTCAAGGTTTGCTTGAACTGATTAATGGTTCAATCATGTCTAAACCATGGATGTAGGGTCTGAGTTCATGCGATTATATTGACAAATGAACGAGGACTACATTTGCCGACAAAGCAACTGAATTACTACCATCTGCTGGTATCTAAACTTGCCTGCGAGGTAGATATTGATGTTTTTTCCATGAAATGTTTCATTAAGTACGTGCTCAATTAGCTAGCTTCAGAAGTGCTTTTTATGTTAACGACCAATAGGACTTCTTTAAAGCCTTTTAACGAAGCTCCTTTATGAGTCAGCGAGCCTCGAGTACCCGATGTCGTAATGTTCTTTATCAATTTGTTTCTTTCTATTCCATTTTTTTATCGTTTAAAGGATGACCTCGTGAAATGTGAACCATATGTCTGGTAGAAACCTACAAATAGAAATGACTGGAACAGGAAAGTCATTGGTTGAAACAGATGTGGGGAATTCTGCTATCTCTTAATTCGTTTGACCTCCTCCTCTGTTCGACCTTGAAGTTCGTTAGATGTATTATGATTTCGAGGTTTCTCACTTGACACTGTCCGCAATCAACCCTCGAAGTTTGGAGCATCCCTGATGCTTATCGTAGTATTGTTTGGTTACAAAACAAAGCATTTTCATTTAAAATTTCATTTTTAGAGCATCTTTCGCATCTCACAGCTCGCCAAAATTTCTGTCGCAAGGAGCTGAATTCATAACGACTCTAACAATAAGCTTATGTGAAATCTAAACTTCATCGTAATTTTTGAAAAAATATCAGTAACTCACTTTCATTATGCTGTGCGGCGGAGACTCGTAGCAACTACACTTCGATCGAGTTATATCTTTCTCGGGCTGAATCACACCGGTCCACAGTTCAACTACAAATGGTTGTTTTGAACTGACAAATTTTATATTAGCGCTCACTGATGCAACGGCAACTAAAAAACTTCGGCGTTGATCTTCACAAAATCCACAGCACCAACAACATCTAAATTCCCCCCTCTCTAGAACAATGTTATGTCAAAGACTATGAAATCTCTTCTCGCATATATGTATATATAGTTTTATCTATTCAAACTAATTTCCACCAAGGTGGTTAGTATGTTCGGATAGCGTCTTGTTTGATGAGCTATATTCAGTGATACGTTGATGTGTTGAACTGTTCCCCTTTTAATAAGTTTCATTTAACATGTTTAATTTTTTTTTTATTATAGGGAGGTTGATATGGTAATTAATTACATCGTTGCTGTCAAATTTGTTGTTATCCTGCTCATTCTGTAATTTTTGCACTGTCGTTGTTGTTATTGTTGTATATGGGGTTATTATTACTCCTCTTCTCCTCTTTCTTTTTACAATTTATGTCGTTGTTGTTGTTTTTTTCTTCTTCTCCTTCTCCTTTTTATTCCCAACTCATCATGACTTTAAATCAGTAGATTAAACTTTCAAAAGTGATGGAAATGTTTTCTTTTCTTTCCAATACCATTAAAAGATACCGGGATGTGGAAAACTTTTCAGTAAAGGAATTCGTCTTAATATAATACCAAATTTTCTGACCTGGCCCCTGTTGTTCGATAACGCTATTTACTGGATAAATCTCTGTTTTGGCGGAGACCGCACTATGTTCTGTTAACACTACCTGCCAGAGAGTGAGTTATCCGTAGAATAGCGTTATTCGCGGTGCGAACAACTGAGCTCTGATCGACTAGAAAATTTGTGGGAGTCAAAGTGTAGAACTATACTTGAATGATGTTGGGAATAAATGGCTTAAATTGACGCGTGTACTGTCTCCACAGTCGATGAAGTCGATGAGGATGAAGACGATGAAGAAGAAAAAACAGAGAAACCAAAAGGAAAAAAAAGAAAAGAGAGAACAGCTTTTACCACACATCAGCTACGTGAACTAGAAAACGAGTTTACTCGAAATAATTATCTCACGAGACTGCGACGATATGAAATCGCTGTTACCTTGGACTTATCAGAGAGACAAGTGAAGGTCTGGTTTCAAAACAGACGAATGAAGTGGAAAAGAGTTAAAGGCGAAAAGAAACCCGAGAAAAAATCTCCTTTCCAGATAATGCAACAGGAAAAAGAAAGGCTGCAGCAGGAATCCTGTACGTAACCAAGGAACGTAAATAACTACGAAGAGGGAGGTCTTGGTGTTTTTATGACCCCCCTCCCTCCCGACCCCTTACTAGTTTTCGTCAAGGGAAAGTTATCATTTCAAATAACGAAAAGTAGAGAAAATGCAGATGTCTACCCCCCCCTTCAGCTGCCAAAAAGACACTTTGATAGGACCCCATACTAGAGCATCTCTCCTACCCATTCCCGACTAGTAACCTGGCCTACTTTTCAACTGTCTCGCAACTTTTAAAGTGTAAAAAGAAAGAACAACTGAATATTGACGGATTTCTGATATTTTTTTTTAGCATTTTGTCCAAAATTAAGACAAGAATATTATATGAATTTTTTTCCGCACGTAAGCTAAGTTATCTATTTTGTCTTCAAAGCAAAACGTAATAGGTATGCTCGTGTGGAGAACAAAAAAAACGTAAGTTAATATTCTTTACCTGTAAATAAACCTTAGTGTCATTTTTTCTAATTTTGCATTATCATCTTGGCGTGAAAAATATAATGAAAAATAGATCAAGAACGAACAACTGTTAAACTTAAGGAGGAACTTGACATGAGAAATTCAAATGAAATTCAACTTCACACATTGGAGAAGAAATTCATGAACAAAAAGATAAGAAAGATACAGAAAGCCTGGCTCCATGGATTCGATCTTTATTTTTAATAAAAAGCGGATTTAATTACTATCTTAGAACCTCTTAAGACCCCTTTTGAGCAAAAGTAACCAGCTTTTTCCTCATTACCAAACTCGATGTAAATTAGTTACTGCGACAAATAAGGAGAGCGACCGAAGATGTACAATTTTTTTCCTTATCCCCCCCTCCCCCCTTCTCAGAAATCTGCTGCCCTCTCCCTTTCCACCTCCCCTGAAGAATTCGATATTGCTCATCTCTCAACGGTGGATAATGATTTTTGCTTCCTGATTGGCTTTTAGTTCACAAGTCTCGAGGCATTTCTTAACTTACAATCATCTGCAAACGCACAGAGTTTTCTCGTGTGTGGGTTCGTTTGGTTTTTGCCCCGACTCTATTTTTTTTTTGACAGAAAAATCTTAATGGAATACACGGTGTAGTAAAACCGAAAAATTTCCATTATAGCTGATGAAAACAGAAAGCCATACGAATTTCCGTTTAGGTCAGTTAGTGTATTTTAATTAAGTGACGTAAAGTGCTAGAAAACGCGAGTGATTAAGACGCGATTGCTCTTAGTTTTGTTTCTGATTGGACAAGAGGGTGGTGGCACAAGTTTTCTAAACCAACCACAGAGCGAGGTGAAAACGATGTGGCGTTTTTAAATAGTGCATAATCCATACTGCTATGCTCTGGTGCGCTTTACAACACTGTACGGGACTTCGGCCAAACTTCATTGAGCAGTTTAAAATTTTGAAAGAAGCGCGTGAGCAGTTTTTAAACGCCTTCGCTAACAAGAACAGAAAAAAGGCTGAAGACAGAGCCTACTGTTTACCTTCATTATCCGGGAAGTCTAGATGGTATAACACTTGGCAGATGTCTCAGCAAAAGTAGCATTTTACGTCAGTTATTGTAAGACCCAAAGTTCGACCTCTAGCTATGATATCATACTTTCTGGCCGACTGAATATTAAGGAAAAACGAGAAAAGTTCAGAACTGAATCTATGTTATGCTTGAAGGAGAAAAGGCCCAAGAATACAGAGTAATTTTAGTCCTAAGAAAAATAAAAAAACATGTTTTTAAGCCCTTTTTTTTCAGAACAAGTTCCCTCAATTTTTCGATTTTTCCAAGATTGCAACAGCATATCTGAATTACATGTAAAAAAATCAAACTTAGGAGACAGTACACACAAAAGATTTCCAAGGCTAATCCTTTAAAGCCAACAAAATGATTTCTAGACGTTAAACTGACACATTTCCATATCACAATAAATCCTTGACGACCAGAAGATGTAAAGCAGACCTCTTTTAATTTAACACAATCGACAGCATAATGTTCGGCTTCAAGATTTTCAATTGAAAAGAAAGGTTTGTAAAAATGCTTCAATAGAGCAGTCCCCGATAAAGCGAATTTACTTCGCGAGTTAAAACTATATTTTCACTGTCAGTTGGTTTCTCTCGAGTGGAATGAAATTTTAAATTTAGCGTTCTCATTCAAAACATCCGTCCTCCCTCGAAAATGTAAAAATATGGTCACAAGAAACAACGAAATCCCGGCTACAACACACGAAAAACAAAATCCGTTCGTCTACCATTATAGAAAACAAACACTCGACAGTTTTCCATTTCCTATTAGGTCCACAGTTTTTCAGCTCTTTCATTTATAATATCACATGCTCTTTATCTTTTAGCTTCCTTCAAAAAAATAAACTTAAAATATATCACAACTCCTAATTCTACAATAGCCTATCATTTGACTTGTCCACACATTTTTATAGTATCTGTTGTCCAGATACATTTATCTTGTAATACTTGTGAGGAACCTAAACTTACAAACCTTCATAGTTTTTACTGGGCTTCGTGACCATTATCTGTTTCTTTTCTATTTACCAATTGTTTTCGTTTTATATGTAATGGCAAATAAAAAAAAAATGAAAACGAACTTATGAAAATAAAGATAAGGCTGTAAGCTTGTCTTTCATTTTTTTTTTCTGTTATTCTTATGAAACTTTACTCACTTACAGTCCTGGTTGGACATAAACGCTGAAATAAATATCGTTCGTTTTAATCATACGTACATTTAGCCACGATTGTTCACATGGGAAGTTTTTCATGCATTTCTTTTAGAATCAAGACGGAATTACAACTTCGATTAGTCTATGTGGTTGTTTACGTTCATTGAAAAAGTAAAAGTCTAGTTTGTCAAATTTCAACATCAGTTGTTGGAAAGTAAATGAATGAAGAACCGAAAACACTTGCCATGGTCTAATTCTCAATTATGTTCAAGAACATTGTAAAGTAGCCGATCGACAGTTCTTCTTTATCAACATCGTTTCCCGACTAGAGCCTTTAAATCAATATTTCTTGCCGCCGTTCAAAAAAAGCTGAACTCCAGTCATTGCACTTCGCAATGACAAAAAAAAAGCAAAATGCGCAATTGAGGAAATCGTCAATCAATATTCTTTAGCAAAAAGGCAGATACGTGGACGAGAGGGAAGCTTGTTTGATTAAGTTGTCTATTTTATTGATTAGACCAACAAAAAGAGTAATTCGTTTCCTGTGGAGGACGACAGATGGAAATTAAAGTAATTCTTTCGTGGCAGCAGATATTGAAATGATTTAAGGATGTAAAGAAAGAAAACATACGAACCGGAAAAAAAGCTCAATGTGTTCGTGGCATATTACTCAATTTTGATCAGGACTAACGGAACCAATTAAACGAAAGGCAATTTACGGACTATCGATTTGGAGAGGTTTGAGTAAACAGCGTAGAAAGCATGAGACACCTGCCGGTTTTCTTCTTTCTTAATCACAATTCAGTAAAAAATTATTGACAAATAGAAAACGGGGCTTTTTGAATTTTCGATGTAGTACAATAGATACGTTTTGCTTAGGAGTTCACCTTTCGTACGATAACTTACCAGGAATTAACTTGTTGGCGTTGAAAAAGTCTCTTTGCTTTTCGAGAGAGAGAGATAAGAGAAGGAAGAGAACTGTCACTATAGTTCTAAACAATAAAGGCTGTTAAAACAGAAATATACCCCCAAGTTAAACTTTTAAATTATTTAAGTGTTCGTGCATAAAGGTCACTTCTATATCAACCGCCGTTTTTAGCGCCAGAAGCGTAAATCGATTTTATCAATATGAGGACAGTTTTAAAGAGAGTCAAATTTCCCTCGACACTTTTGGAAAACCATCTGGATGGAAATATCTCTCAGGAAAGATCTGTCTGGGCAGGATTGAAATCTGCTTCCACAGTGGACGTTTGTGAAGTTTTTCCTTTCAATGTTTCATTGCCGACGGATTATAACTGCCATACCTTGGCGGCTTTCGTCCTAAACAAATATGAAAGGTGGAGAACATTAAATTACCACGCTTGAAAGAACCAGCCCTTAGTGGCGTAAACGTCGGAGAAAATTTATAATCGCCAAATTGAAACAAAGAGAACAACTGATGCTGTTTATTTACTTACAATCTATAAGATATTGACGGGGGGGGGGGGTAAGGCTCATCACATCATATCTTTTATGAAGTTGTTAGAAAAGGTTTCTCGCATAAGGATTGCAAACCCTCTGCATCACCCATAAGTCCACGCTTAAATGAACTAACAACTCCCCCCCCCCCCCCCCCCGCAATTCCCTTCACCCCCAGCTTAGAGTTCACACCGACAGTTGATTTTCTTCGGAACGTGTGAAAGGGAAAATTGTTGAAGGCACACCGGAACTAATGAAAAATAAAAAAAGAAATGTTTAAATTCCTTAAACAGATTATTTCTTAGCAGATGGATCAGCGTAAAAATAGGGTTTAAATACGGATCAGAGTTTTACCATTTCACTTTTGAATTAGCCTAAGAGGTGAGCGTACGACTCGCTCCGAAAAAAGAAAACGTGAAAAGAACTTGTTTTATACATCTACATAGGATCAAACACTCTCTCTATCCCGGTATGTTGAAGATTTTCATCTCATACAATCTTGAATAATTAGTTTCGACATTTAGATGGATTAGTTTTTACTTCGTCAGGCTGTAGTGTGTACGATAAACTTGGTATAGACACACAACTTGCCATATCTTGTTGGAGTGTTCCGCGTCTTTTTGTTATTTTTACATGTTTTGTATTTCATTTTAAAAGGAAAAATTCTCAGGTTAACAAATTAACTCTTATGGAAGCTATACACCCAAAAGACGAAGAAAAGCTTGAGGAGGGCTTTTCAAGGGAGAAATTTCTTTTTTAGTGAATGAACAACACTCTTGTGATAAGTAACACATATTCAACCACCCTGTCCTCGGCCGAGTTGAGCCGTTTTTTTTTTTTTTTTTTCAATGACAAGACTCTTTACGTATGCTCGGAGTCAATGAATGTCCTTTATTCTTGTGGAATTTTTGGAGGGTTTCAAGGAGTGTACTTTAACCGAAAAATTTTACCTATTATACTTAATTAAGGTTTCAAATGCTTTAAGTCACAAGACAACATCTGAACCATTGTGCTCACCGCTTGAATCAAGTATTAGAAGCGTTAATCCTGCTTAAAAAGTTAACATTTAGCAATTTTTGGATCATTTTTTCTCAGCGACAAATCTTTTAAACGAATTCATTTAAATTTTTCCATTTATTGCAAATGTTTTCGGCAAAAGTTGTCCAAACACGATTTTTGTAACTCTCATCTGGAACGTATTGTTTTAGCGACCATTATTCACATTTTGGCAAAAACAAATTTTATCCCTTTTTTGGCGTCAAATCATTGTTCAAAAAATTGTCCGGATACGATTTTTAGATCACCTATTTGGAACATACTTTTTCAGTGCCCAATTTTCTTGAAATTCAACATCTTTGCTAACAAAACATTATCCTTTTAAGTTGGGTTTATCCATTATAACAAGATTTTGTCTAACCGCTAGTTTAGAAGCGAATTAAGATATTATAGTCATTGTTTGTTCAAAGCTAAAACGTTCGCTCATTAAATTTAGTAAAGCGATATCTTTTATCTGATGCGTCGGAAACTTAATGCAAATGCGTTTGATTCTGGTACTGAAAATCTTTAATTCCCATAATTTTATTGCGCCGACGGCTTTTCCTTTGATTACCCCAAGCGAAAAGCTAATCTTTTTAACTGGTCATAATGTATCTTGTTCGTAAGACCGACGCAATATGTGCTAATTTCTCTTTCATTTTTTTATCCAGTTGGCATTCTGTTATTGGCTGGTAAGACGTTACGTCGTTATGTTATCGTCGGTCAAAATATCACTCGCCCTAGTCTCTTTGTTGATCCTTGTACATGTAAACGAGGCTTTTCCGATGAAGGAGTGGCTACCAAGAAGATCTATGGTGAAAGACGAGGACAGTGCTATTGAACAGCGGTTTGATGAAGACTCTTACAGCAGGTAATATATATTGATGCAAGAAATAAAATTCTATTTTGCCTTTATATGATAAGATGAATTATACACGCACTTTGATTGGTTCGTACTGTGATTTATTAAAGGACAGACACGGATGTCGTCAACGTTGCATTTTTTTTTGTTTTTTTTTTTGGCTTTTTTATTATATAAAACAAATAGATTCCGTGTTGCCGTGGTTCTGTCCAAAAATAAATCAGAGAAGCGTCAAAACGTAGTGGGAAAATCAGTGACACACTCGATTGCGCCTCCTGAGCTACTGTTTTGTTCTCAGTTAGCGATTGGATGATTTGCCAACATTCTTGAAGGGTGAAAAAATAAATTGCGTTAAGCCCTCTTTTTTTTTCCCCATATTTCCAGCCCGATGAAAATTTTAAAGGAAGACGACAAAGAAGAAGACATGTTTGCTGACGATGGATCGGAAAGAAATTTCCGAAAAAAGGATTTCTCAAGGCAGTACCAATGTCGATTTGGTGGTTGTGGAAAATGAATGAGTAAGTTAAAAATATGGGGTAATTTTGTTGGAATTTTCCACTTTTTTTTTTTTTTTTTTGGAGGTAATTAAGTGGATGGCAGATAATGGGCTGTGGTAGATTATATTACTAGTGAAACCAATTGACTGACTGACTGACCGACTGAATAACTAACTGACAGACTGGTTGACTGACCGGCTAACTGACTGTTTAACTGACTGACTGACTGACCGACCTACCAACTGACTTACTATCCAGCTGACCGACTGACTGACTGACTAACAGACTTACTGACAGACTGACTGACCGGCTGACTGACCGACCAACTGACTGACTAGCTGACCGACTGACTGACTGACTGACCGACTGGCTGACTGATTGACCGACTGACAGACTGACCGACTGTGACTGACTCACTGTTTCACTGACTGACCAACTGAATTACTTACTAACTGAGACACTGACCGACAAACTAAGGTAATGAATGACCGACTGGTTGACTGACTAACAGATTTGTTCATTTATTCATGCATTCGGCTTTCTTTCTTTAGCATCCATCGGAATAAAGAGAAACATATGGCAAGGAAACAATAAACGAATCGAAGAAAAAGACAAGGCAGCTAAAACTTAACAAATTAACAGACCATTTGAAACAAAATGTAGGATGTTACTTCAAATCAGTATCATACAAAAGCAAAGCTTTTAAAAAGGTTTACTTGTTATTCTGTTCTCTGCAGTTAATGCTGTAAAAATGTCTCTTGTATTTTACTAGTTTACTTCAATCGAATATTATTCTTTGTTTTCAATCTAATCCTAATTAACGACATTCGAATGTTTTCAAAAGTTTATTGCGCACTACTTGTTAAAGAGGTATATGCAGTATCAATAAAAACAAGACTTACGTAGATCCCCACCGTAGAGGAGATGTAAGGAGTAAATAAAGATAAATTATGGATCAGTAGAATCCTGAGTTTTCGTGTTAAATTGTTCTGCGCCTATGAAACGCATATGGATATTTATAGCCAGCTCTAAAAAAAAGGACTAAAAAGTGAAAATTCTGGTCTAAAATAGGGTTTATGGAGAGGTGGGTGGTACATCCCTTAATTCTTTAACCCCCAGAGGTGTTTAACACTCAACTTCTCCCTAAGATATCTATACATTATCCAGCAAAAATGTAATGAGAATATTCAAACTTATATTATTATTTGGTAGAATTTGCTATCTTGATCTAACAGCAAATACTTGTAACTAATTTACAAGGAAATGTGTAGCGGCAAGAGGGGAGAATTAACAATCAGATCTTGGAAATTTAAAGGTTAAGGAATTCGAGGATTCCTCCTCTACACGCATAAACCCAAGCCCAACTCCCTGTGCCTCGTTCCCCGTCCCCTGCCCCTAACCCTACTCACCGGGAGTGCCTGTGACAATTTAATTTACAGATGCCACCGTTATATGGAACAGGGGATCTGAGTGCCACAGATTTGTCATTTACCATATTTTCCAGGAATAGTTCTATTAATCTAAACCTACAGTGCAACTCATTTCTTTTAAATGTCAACCTTAAGGAAAACTTGAGTAACTGGTTACAAAGATTTTTGGAGCTACGCGAATGCGTACGTGCAGGGGATGATCAGTGGCGCATCCAGAGGAATGGTGTACTTGTCTGACACCAGAAGTCCGATAATGAGAGGATCACAAATTACTTCTCAACTTAAAGTATCTAAAATTTACTTACAATAGAGCATTTTTCAATAGAGTCTTGGAAGTCATCCGGCTTTGCTTTGGTTTTACTTCACTACACTTTGTGATTGGTCTAGAAAACACACGCCACTCTCTCAACCAATCAGATATAAATCTTAAAACAATTGCGACTCGGTCATTCATGTATTCCCGCGCTTCAAGCGGCTTACAAGTTGTCAGTTACTTTGAGTCCTCATTGGCTGATGATGATGTAATCTTTTTTCTGATTGGTCGTTGTGATAACTTTGGTTTTGGTTTTTTAATACTCAGTTTAAAACTGTTTTATTTCTTAGCTTACTTATGCTCAAGAGTAAAGAAAAATAAACCCTGTGTTTTCAGAGACAAAGTTTATACATCCCCCCCACTTCTCCATCGAAATTTCCTGGGTCCACCCTTGCGTATGTGGTTGCTAAACTCTAAGCAAACAAGAGGAACGCAGCAGAATTTTACCACTTGGTATGAATGACAATTTAATGTGAAGCAGATTGTTTACAATATGCTAAACAGAAAATGTGTTGTAACACCATTTATATGGTAAGTGGTTTAGAGACCTCGTGTGAGTTTTAAAAATCGAAAATAATAAGCACGTTGTAATAGACACGAGCCGATAAACGTTTTTTTCGAAATGAATTATTCCTCTTTTTTCGCCTCTGTTTCACAGAGTTTCCATAAGTCGTAGAGCCGTCCTTTGTTATCTAAATTCCTAAAAAATGAAAAACAAGAAATTTTGAGAAAGAACACATCTGCTTTTTAAGACAAGAAACTCCCTTCTGCCGGAAACTTGTTGGCGAGAAGAAATTGTATTTCCTTAAGTCAATGCCCGTCTCGTCTAGGTGCCGAGGCAAAACTGCTAATTTAGAAATAAAAGTCGGGGTGTAAAAGGGGATGAATGAAGCGAAAAGGAAAATTAGAGATTTTTCAGAACACGAACCTTATTTAGTACGCGTATCCTGTTGATTTACAACTTCGTTTTTAGCTTTACCAAAAAAGTTATGAGCCTTTTAAACACCGTGACTTACTGGCTTGTGTGGTTGTTTGTGTGTTTTGTCACAGTCCTTGCTGACCATCGTCAGCAAAATCTGTAACAAATTTGTCCTAACAGCCCGAAAGCACGAAGCCAGAACGTTCGCGCATGAGCAGACGTTCGACCGCTGTGTGACTTGGACCCGGCCCAGTCCACGTGCCATAAACGATTATAATCCAGCTCACCTTTCGACTTGTAGGCTTGAAAGGTCATCGTTAAACCTGGCTTTTGTTCTCTTGTGTTTCTTGCACTTTCGAGCGGCTACTCTTTTGTTACCGAAGCTATAGTTGCATCCTCTCGCCCTGCATTCGGCAGTGAGGCTCAGTACAATTATCACAATCATCAAAAGGGAAAGTAGAATTGTTCTATTCATGATATTTCCCTGAAAAATAGAACAGATGAGACGAAAATTTAGGTTCGTAAACGTGTACTCGTCTGGTTCTGTAGATGCTCGTCTGTTGAGGCTTTGCACGCTTTGGTTTTCAGAAACTAAACACCTTCTAAGAAAGCTGAGGCGTTTGCGATTGAATGTCTATAACGACCAATTATAATTATAAGAAAGGAAAACAACTTTAAGAGCCAATGAGAACTCAAAGTAAAAATAACCAAACTGCCTAAAGCGCGGGAAAACGCGGGCGACCAAGTCATGATTGGTTTTAGATTTACATCTAATTGGTCGAGAGAGTTGTGTGACTTTTTTAACCAATCACAAAGCGAAGTAAAGCAAAACCATTGCAATAGTGGATTACTTTCGACAATCAATTACAAATTGCTTTATTTTGTAAAATTTTTGTGGAGCGAAATATATTTTCTTGTCATTTTTGAGAATTCGATAACCTTGATCGTGCACGGGCTGGCCTCAATGCGGTTGAGCAGATTTAAAGATAGCACCAGCTTTCCTCTGTTAAATCAGAAGCAGCATTTGTTTTGTCCAATGTAGACGTGCTCTTCAACTGAAGTTGAGATTCAGCGGATCAATATCAGTGTTTGGGCAACTGCCCACCTACCCCTCCCCTAACCTGACTGTTGTTGAGTTAGGGAAGGGATAGGTGGGCAGTTGCCCAGATACTGATATTGATCCGATTCAGCTAATATATCAAGAACACTAAACTACGAAATTTACGTCATTTCTGTCTATCTTTGACGTGTTTGAACAGCCAAGTTGATGGTCTGACTCAAGGTGTACTTCCAAGAACCGACTAAGCAAAGAGCGTGGAAGGCAGGGTGAGGTAAGCCAGAAATTGCTCCCATCAGCCACTGCACCCCTTCAGCCTGTTATTAGCACAACCAGTTCCATGAAAAATAAACCAGTCGTAAGTTTATAGATTCGCAGCTGGCGCTTTACTGAAAAATATTTGCTTAATCACAGCTTCTAAACCAGCCTAACGGATGTTTTTTTCCAAATGTTTACTCTAAACATAACGATTGCGCTACGAAAGGGGGGGGGGAGGGGAGTGCTGAACAGCCTCTGGATAATTCACGAAATTCTACATTTAGAGAATTTTTCATTTTTGTCAGATCAATCCGTTTTAACTTTCTCCATTCCTAGAAATCCTGGTTCCATCTCGGTTTGTTAATTCCTCTTTTGGCTCGATCTAACTCACAGAAATAATATTTTTCAGTCTCCATCAAGTTGACACGAATTATGGTGATAAGTTTCCTTCCAGTTTTGCGCCATTTTCCATGATTAGTTACAGAACTCAGCCTTCCAGCGCATATTAAAACTAAAAAAAAATTCGTCAATCGGGGTAAATGCGAGTGCAATCGTTGTTCAAAGAAATGTGAAAACCGCTCGCCACGAAAGTCTGGCTATCAAAGTTACCATGTGAAAAACCCAGGGGGAACTGATTTTGGATCGAGTAAGCCCGGGGTTCGAGGTATCAAGAGCTTGAGTATTCGAGAGTAAAATTAGATCGAATGTTTGACGTAAAGTCAAGGGAAATCGATTTCGGTTCGATTTAACGCGAAGTTCGAGTCAGCGATGGTTCGCTTTGTCGATTATGCAGTAGCTTGTCACGTGATTAGAAGACTCACAGCGAGGCAGGCAAAATCATTTTCATTATTGGGAGGGTAAACAAAAATTCATGAATCGAATTCATTTGGGCAAAAAGTTAGCTAACTCCCCATACCAACCAGGCAGAATTCAAATAACTAATTTTGAGCTGATAATGATATTAAAACAGAGACCAAACATATGAAAATAGGTGTCATTACACAAAACGGTTACTTCCAACGTCTGTTCGCTTATTTAGGAGGAAAACACCGATAATTCGCTAGACTGTGAATTTCTTAGCAGAATTTTGCATAAATGCTAAAAAAACATACACTGACACAAATTTCTTTAAAAAAAGCGCCCGAATTAAAACTAACGAGCGATGTTTTTTGGGAGTGCTCGATAAAAACTTGGGCTTATTCACCAATCGCACTTTCAGTTGTCACCTCTAAATGCCTGTTGACTCTATACAAAACTTTTAATCGTCACCTCTATTATATAACAGGCACTGAATGTTCGGACGAAAATAATATTTTGAGAAACGGATGCTAAATCTTTTACATTGTTAAAGTTGAACAAAAGAGAAAAAACCACTGAAAAATATAAGCATATGAAGATAAGCAAAGCTTTCATGCCAGTTTATCTGTCAATTCTGGACGCCCTCATTATACGAATGAGAATTTGAAATAAGTTTAATTTTTTTTCAACGTTTTGACAAATTTCTTTTGAATATTTTGAATAAAACTATTATAGTTCAATGTTGAGTTTTCTCTTCTGAACCGGACACTAAATCCGAAACATAGTCGAGGAAAATTAATGAAGAAAAAAGATCAGAGAAAAAAACCCAGTCATGGGTTCATGTGAGTTTAACCGCAAATCCTGATCCCTCTTGTCACAAAGTACATCGATATTCTTTTTTCTTATTTGTTCTTGCTTTGAATATTTCAATGCGCGTTAAAGCTTCCATAGCAAGCCACAGCAGTGAAAAACATCTTTATACGAAAACGTATCCCGAAAGAGCTAGAATTTGAATAAATCAGTGTACGAAGATTTGTTTTTGACCTACCTTGATCCCAGATCGTTTTATACTGTCACTGGCTCGCTATCTTTTTTATGAACCAAACTCGCACACTAGAGCGCAGAGGCCTGCTTTCATTAACACTGCACTAGGCAAGTTACACGTCCTTCTTAAAAATGACAGATAGGAGCGTGCAGCCCGAGGGCCAAAAACATGTATTGTAATGTTTCAACAATACTTTTAGACAGCGTGGCTCGATCTAATTCAATTATTTAATTATAACAATTGGCGAAGGCTTTCAACAATGTAATCGTGAAATTTTATGACATGTTGGCTTCTGAAAACCTCAAATTCAATTGATCATGAGTCCTAATTTTCATCGGCGATGCCTGCGGTTAACGATGTGTCACGTTAAGCGAAATACCGACGTGGTAATGGATTTCAATGGGCAACTGTGTACTCATCAAAAGATATCATATCATTTTTGACTCACCACAAATTATTGCTGAGAAAATTGTGCAATTTGCGATCTCCACCATCTGCAATACGTACGACCGGTGATCTTGCCACCCGAATAAATCACTAAGCAACAGATCCGACAAATATTAGGAACTCAATTGTTCCTGCCGCCTTGCTCAAAACAAAAAAAAGGGAAAAAAAGCGTCTCACTAAATGGCGATTTTTATTCAACGCACGACTTAGAAATTTTCGTTATGTTCGGTTATTTTCTTTGGTTCATACGCGTCGTTGAAGACGTCTGGGAAGCTTCATATCGGCTTTTCAGGCAAATATTGCGTTATTTCCCATGAAACTTGGTATATAGTTCCTTCCGTGAGGTTGAATGGCGCATCATTTTTTTTTTAACCCCTCCAGCTCTAACTGTTAAGGAAACCGTTGCAAATCTGCCTAGCACAATATGTTATGACTACCAAGTTCGTCTTTTCAACTCAGTCCTTATTGACTAGAAATCGCACAAAGGGTTTCAGGGGAAGTAATAACCCTGAGTCGTGAAAACGCTTACCTACCCGAGGGCAGTGTTTCATTCTCTCGAGTAAGTTAATCAGTTGTTTTTTTTTTTTTTCTTTTTTTCTTTCTAACATTTCAAAGCAAACAAAACAAATCAAAGAGGAGGTGAATCGCTATCTGTCAGGGCTGAAACTAATTAGGTATCGTTTCACAATGCTTCAGTGATGATTTTCTGGATTGAAGCAACTTGAAAAAAAGGCTACTCTTGAAGAAGGCGTTAAATGTGTGGGTTTGCGCACATGTGCGTGCTAATGAGCGGAGGAGGCATTATTAACGCATGCGCTGTTGGCATATGTCACATGCTGTCAAGTGAAAACATGATAATATCTCTGTCAAAAATTTAAGATAATTTAGACATATTTTCAAACATATGTTTCTTTGGCAGATATTTTACCCCAGTGACGTTTTCAGTAACTAACTTTGCGTATTTCCCCAAATTTCGCAAGCTTTGTTCACACTAGATACAATGGAAAACCACAGAACCAATTATTAATGGTTAGAAAGGTTTATAGAAAAATATTTTCTTTCTCCCTCGAGTAAGAAAACCATGCGTCATTCCATCTAACAAACTAACAACAATTTATTTACATACGTAAGCACACAAATTTATTTCGATCCAAAAACTAGGGAATCCTGATTTAATTTTCACTTAGAGTCTTTGGGAAATTTTACGTAGCACCGTAAGAGTTTGTACCGGAAACAAAACTGAACAATTCTGAAAATTGACGAAGGTAGATCGACCTAAAATTGTCTTTTATCATGGAGCAGTCGCCTTCCTAGTATTCCGTGTCAGACAATTGAAGACTCTTGCCAAGTCTTTACCTAAGCTATTTTTAAAAAACAAAATCTTTCTAATAATCTAAAAAGAGAAATTAAGAATTGTATCCTAAGTTAGGTCACTGCTCAAAAGTTGTTTCCTTTATCAAAATATTTTTCACATAATTTTTTTTTCACCTAATGAATTCGATAAGGAGAAAAAAAAATTCACTCTTACAGCATAAGATAATGTATCTTTTGGCAAATGACCATACACCTTGAAAAAATAAAAAACATTGTAGACATTTTTAATCAAAGAATTTACATGAAAATTTAAAAAAGGATAAGAAACAAATTAAAGACGGACAATTCTAGGCGTGGAAGTCGAAAGGAAGGAAACTGTTAATTTCTCCTGTTACAAGCCCGTCAAGAAGAGGAAATTTCTTTCCAACGAGAACGTGAGATTTAGTTTCCCGTGCGCCAGCTCTGCTACATGGGGTGCTTCGATCCAATAAAACTGATTCTGTTTTAAAGCATGCAAGATTCTTGTAACACCTACTTCATCGAGAATTTCGCCCACGTTTCCCCACCTAATATACTTAATAATCTGTTACCTCGATCGCAGGCTCCCTCTCTCCCTCTCCTTTGTTAGCACAGGGCCCTGGGAACCAAGTTCGCAGTGCAAGAAATCGACACGAGCTAATTCTGTCGGTGCTATATAATTATTTACTTTTAAAATCTGATATTTCAAGCAGCTTTCTGGGAAAAGAGGGAAATGGAAACTATCTTAAGTCAATGCTGTTTTGAAAACATATTAATGATAGAAAATACACGAGTGATAATGTGAAAGCTAGTTCCGCTAGTGATGATATAATATCCTAGGGCTATGCTCCAATTTGAGTTCACTTATTTGAAACTAAAGGCTATTCGCAGAGATTTTAACTTCATTTCCGCTTTTTTTTTTTTTTTTTTTTTCCTGTGCCTTGCCAGGTGAATAATTCTTTTTCACCCATTTTTAAGTCAATATATGAAACAAGATATATTATTTCAAGACTAGATAAATTTTTAGGTGTGTGGAAGATATGATCAACGGACTGTATCGAAAAGTCCGTACTAATAAATCATAGAGTTATTTTAACCCACATTTGATTCGCTTTTTGATTATTGTATAAATTCCATGCAAATGAAAAGCTGTTTTCGATACGATCGAGGAAGTGTAGATATCTTCTCAACGAGATTTCGATAAAGTCGTACTTTACCAAGTGCTCGACGCCTGTTTGACAAAGATAAAGTTTACACTTTACTGTGGATATGATGACATTCCTAAGATTAAAACTGTAGGTTATCTACAGCTAAGTGTTCTGTCGACAATTACACTCAATTGTAACACACTTTTTTTAATTCTTTACATTTTGCGACGAAATTGTATAACTGATGACTGACAGGAAGCTTTCTGCTGTTATTATGTTGAAAAGACTATTGAAGAGTCCAAGTTTGTTTTCAGTGTCAAATTATATCTTATTTGAAGAGCGTGTTTACTATATTCTTTAATGTCTGGTCTTTCTTTTGAACGCCAGCTTTGACCTCCTGTCGACGCCGGAAAAATAAACAAATGAATGAAATCGGTAAATGGAACACTTTGACACTGAATGAAAACCTCTTACGACGTGAATGCATGATTTTTTTTTCTGTCAAAATACCGCTTTTTCAAATATTCGTCTACTATATCGGTCGCCAAAAGCTCCGTGGCTTACGCGTATTAAGTCAAACCGTCAACGGTTTAATTGAAGAAAACCCCTTGAGTTTGCGGTATTCAAATAATGCACATATGATGATGCAATTGAAATAGAAAAACACGAATAATAAAGGTTATTAGGGCAACATTGATGACTATTTAGAGCTATTCTTACTATTGGAAAACTTGAACAGTTCTTAAAACGTTACAACCCTGAGAAAAGATGAAATTAGTATACATTGCAATTAACAAATCTGTGGCCATTTGAAAAAGAGAAGGTTTTCTTGGTGAGAAAGAAAAAAAATAAAAAACATAAATTAGTAAGGGCTTTGCTACTAATCCTCTCAATATTTTAAATTAAAAGAAATTTACCAACGCGATTACAATCCTTGAGAGTTAGCTTGGTTCTGAAATTTCGATTGTTGGACGAATATCTAACAAATTTTAATCAAGTACGTGTCTCTTGCTGTTCTTTAACTAGAAACACACAGTCACATTCAGTTCCGCTTTGAGAAAGATTCGTGGTCATTGAAAAAAATCAAACTCTTAACTTTTTTTTTTTTTTTAAGTAAGAGGCGTTTTGAAATTGAAAGCATTGCGAAGGCTAAGAACATTGAAATGTCTTATGTGGGCGAGTTAGTAGGGCTTCGTATTTCAGCGAGGATATTGGATACCGGGAAAAACACAGCTGAATTGTATCGTTTCAAAACGAAAAAATGTATATAACGGAAAGTTACAAATACCATGAAAGGCCTTAAGAAAATTATATACCACTGTTTGAATTTATCTAAGGCTTTGAAGTATATCATTATCCTCATTTCGTTTCAAAAAACATCGTAAAACCAACTGGTCAATTCAAACTTAAAAGATCCGCTTGAACAAAAACCATGCCGGTGCGTATTTTAATCACCATGTTTTTTAGTTGAAATAAAATGTATTTCATAGAACATTGACTTCGATAGTCTTTAAACAAAAGTTGAGTAAGTTCGAATACATGAGCAGAGTATTCAAGTAGTGACTTTTAGTCGATTTGTATAGAGTTCGCGTCTTCAACAAATGTCAATTATAAGCACAAATGTGACTATAAGCTAAAATTAAAGAGTAAAACTTCACGGGTTGAAACTTGCGTCTATTAAACTAAATGTATATCTAAACTAAAAACTTACTGTTTCTTTTTCAACAAAGGTTTGAAGATTTCCGTCACGTTTCACTCGTCTGGCATTCAGAGTGGTATAGTCCGCTTTGATTTAAGCCGCGAGTTAAGATCCCCCTTTAGTTGGTTTCAAAGAGTAAACAAATTTGTACATGTCAGCTGCTCTCTGTTAAACGCGGTGGCTCTCGGACATCCGTTTCGTGGTTTGTGGTAATGCATGTAATAGTATCCTGACAGTAGAAATTTGGTTTTTTTCGCATCTATTATGCAAGTATTGTTTCAATGTTACGCCAAAGGAAACACTTAAGAGAGAGTTGTTTGTTCCCAATTGTAATCCTGTTTTACAAATTCTCGATGTTTTCATTTTCCCACCCTGCGCAAACTAAATAAGAACTACCTCAAATAGGTAGTCTCTCGAGATGCACAAATGTTAAAACAAACGTAGATAAAACAATAGTAAAGTTTTACTTTATTGATTAAGTTCCATTGATTTGGACACTAAAACTGATAAAATTATTGACACCGCGTCCGATATGACCTATTATCGCACCAAAGCGGATACAATAATAAAAAGAACGAAATTATCAGCATTTCTATCTCAGGGCCAGGAGAACGCCTGTTTTCCGATGAAGGTTTCACCGTGCACTATCCGTTAAATCAGTATTTTATTCAGCGAACAATTAATTCTCATTTGAAAAAATGATTTGAAAGTATTTTCAGTCTATAACTCTGTAACACTGTAGTACAAGTGTAGCACTTTGCTTTTGACTTATATTAAACACGTCTTACACACAGTCTCAACAAAATGCAATTTACTAGGACAATTTTTCTATTTCGCCGCAGGCAATGAAGTTATAATGAAACTTCTGCAGGCGTAACTGGAACGTTTTCAACTTGATTCAAATCGTATTTCGGTCGTCAAAATCGAGACCCACTTATAATTAATTGGCAACAAAGTTGTAACTGATTTATTGAACTTTTAGTGTTAAGTCTTCACGGCCTTGTATTTCGAGTGGTTTTAAAAGATAAAAAATCTCGATATGGCTAAGCTCTCTTCAGTTTCGACAATCCCTTTTCAAGTTTTTTAAAATTCAATTGTCTCGCGCAATATTATTCAGTTTGTAAGTGAAAAAATATCAGATATACTTAATTTACTGATTGTTAACTCGCACGGCGACTTTAAAAAGTAAGAATCGACGGGACTAAGGTTAAACCATCTTCTTCCAATTTTACTGAGTGAAAATCTCGATCGGAATTAGCCGCATTGAAGCTCTCACCAACCAAATCATTTAATTATTTTTCTTCATAGTGCCGCACATAACACCAAATAATTCTCATAGGTAAGTATTGCATCTCCTATTTACACGTAAGAAAATTTACTCTTTCTGTTTTTGTGCGCCTAGTAAGAGAAAACAGTACAAAGCAAAAGGAATCAGTAGAGGGAGCCCGGTCAGTTTGTGGCGTTATGACTGCACAGACAAGTAATATAAGGCCAGATCAATTAACTCAAACGCGGTAATTCTCATGGGCCGCGCAACAGGCGCAATAAATGGCGTGCAAGGAAGTGATAGTTCGGCATCGGAAACAACCCCCGCTATGCGTCCGGCACAATTTCGATTCAAACTTGATCTAATGCATCCATTTTATCATTTTCACTCAATACGGCAACATCAGAAGAACAGAGTTTAAGACAGCTGCACCTTTGCAAGGGCGCGGCTAGTAGAAGGGGTTCCCCTAGATCCACCCCTCCTATTTAAATAATCTGGTATATCCCATGATGCCAGGAGGATACCAGTGCAGCCCCCTTTCTTTTTGACCAAGAAAAAAAAAACCACCTATGCGCCTGTTTAGTTCTCAGTGAGATTTTTTTCTGCATACCGATGTAAAATATAGTTTAATTCGCAAATGAGGAGCCTTAGGGGTCCAGTAATCATTTACTAGGGCGAAGTGGGTTAATGGGAGGGGGGGTGGAGGAATTTTCTCCCCTCCCTCCCCCCAGCTAAAATCTCAATCTCCCTTCCCTTTCCAGGCGATGAATAATGTCTATGTAAGTTGAAAATGTAATTTGGCCTTCGTAGAGAGTTTCTAAGCTGACATTTCTAGCTTTAGCCCTTCGTCAGATCGACCGTCTAAGTGCGATTTTTGCCGCAACGGAATGAACCTGAAAGAGGAGTGGAAACCTGGAAGGAGGCCCGTGGATGCTTTCAGATGTGCCACGGGTTTCATACCCGTAATTCGATGGGTATGAAAGCAGCCGAAAAAAAAAAAACTGCTTCTAAGCTTCTGTCTCGCTCTAAACCATGAAATTTTTCACAGTCCTGCTGGGTACCCTGTGGTTCGACTTAGCAGCCACACTTGCGTAAAGCCTTCTGGGTCAACTCGCCATCTTTGAGAATAGCATCAACGATACCTTGTTCATAATCCATTTATAACAACCTTTGAAACTCATCTTTTTGCTAAAAATGGTTAAGATGAGGCCAGAAACGAAGAAGAGGGTCCAGACTGTCATAAAATTTAGCAAGACAGCATTTCATTGGGGTTTTATCCCGCTGATTATATATCTGGGTACGTTAACTCACGTATCTGCAGCATAGCTCGTATTTGGTCATATTTCCCGAGACTAAATTGTGCTAAATGATATTAGAAATAACTATAAGATATAGAAGGTACTTACTAGAGCTCGATCTCGTCTCTTTTCAGGACTAAAGCAGGGTGGAGAGCCTGGAATGCCAGAACCAACTTTGTTAAGGTAAACCAGTTTGTGGAGATCACTAACCACGTGTGAAGAACACCGTAACTTAAAGGCTTTGGTGTAACTTGTTGAGTGTTTCCGGGAATAATTTCTGCTCTCTTTTCCTCATTTTTGGGGTTGATTTGCTCGTACGTCACCCAGTTTTATTGTTCACAAACAGTACTTAAAGTTAGTCATATGATTTATAAAACATGTGTTATTTGACCGTTGTTTATAAAGCTCTATTTTAGGTAGCGTTTTTCTCTGATTGAGTAATTTGAATTTCTGATTGAGTAATTTCCATCGGCTTGATACGTTTTAGGTAAGAATATCGACAATCATTTAATGGTCCAACGGGTGTTTAACCAGTCACTGACTATTTATGTTACTAACAGACGTCATAATGTGGGTAGGAACAAAAAAGAGGTGCAGCAGAGTGTGTCACCGATGTTCTTATCACATTTTGAGGTCATCTGTGACCTACTACTGAGCAGACTTACAGCAACATGGCATCTATTTGTGCTCTATATTTTATAAAGAAGCTAAACCTGTTGTTGTTCTTGTCATCCATGGGTGCATCTTCTGATAGATTATAAGCAAGAACCAATCAACATGCAGATATAATTCAGCTTATTATATATTTTAATGTATTCAGCTCCACAACACCCAAGCTCCAAGTATTACCATGCCATCTACTTGTAGTAAAAAAAAAAAGAGAAATTTGAATTTTTTTTTTTTATTGTCAGTCTTCTTTGGGCCTAAATCAAGACACAGCTGTGAAGTTTATGACAGTCAAGAACAAGGTCTATGGGTTTACTCAGCTGATGCATTGTGTGGATTTTAACAGAAACTATTTCAAGCTGATAACAAAACACAATGCTCTAATGTATCATATGTCTACAGTGAAATAACACTGGAAAACATGTTTGGCTTGAAAATAAATGTACAAAATAATTGTGTATCAGGTTGTTAGTCTTTGAGCTATTTCAGGATATGAGCCTGCTTTGGATGTTTTTTTTTCTGCAGTACTTTGTCATCCCTTTTTATCTAGGAGAAATATGTGAACTCTGAGGAAAGAAAAGATCAGTTCATCTGAATGATCTTCATCATTGTTGTAAAATTTTAAATATCATGAGCCAGACAGTGAGAAAAACAAGACAATGGAATCAAGACATGTTTGTTTCACATAGTGACAGTAGAGATTTCTTAATGAACACTGTTGGATCAAAGCTAAAAATTAAAATACCTATCACAGAGTTTAATCAAGTAGATACAGTGATTGTGAAATGCCACTCTTGACCCTCACAATAGCAAGATCTCAATATTAACCCTTTACACCCTAACATCAGTATTCATATTCTCTGTACTGATCTCTCTACATTCATGTGATAGCAACAAAGAGAATTGATTTGACATCATTCAGGAGCTTCTTAAACTGGTGATCATTTCCTGTATTCTCATGATATTTACACGTGATTCAAGGGTTATACTGCAAGGTGCAATTAGAAGCCAGTCACATTTAAGGTTGAATTGGTTAATGCTCACAACTATCTGCTTTAAATTTACATTTTTGTACAGAGAATTCTGAGTTTGATCAATAGTCTTCTTGCTTCTCGTCCCATCCCTGCTGGACAATTGATCCACTAATGGTTGTAAGGGAAAAACATTTTGATAAATGTCAGAAACAAGTACACAACTTCTAAGTACTTTTCAGTAACAACTGAACCAAAGAAAATTCAGTATAAAGTAATTATTCCATGGAATGTGCACTCGGACAACTTTTATAGGTTGTGAGGCAACCAAAAAAAGGAATGAGTGAGCGCAGTCGTTTGTGCACACTTTCCATGGTATGTTTTTGTTTCATACTTACTGAGATCTACTCTGCCAATATCTACACTGACAAGATCTACATTGTAACATACAAAGCAAACAAATGTGAAAATACATTGCTCATCCAATCAGAGACAAACAAAACTGACTTCAGTGTAAATCTCATGATGTATGTAATAAATCTGATTACAACTGAAAGAGGTAAGAATTACTCAAGTTAATTTGTTAATGTATTCGAATGTTGCTGGGCATTTTCCTGTTGAAGCCATCTCTGCTACCAGCAGTATGCATATTCTCCATTCTGTCCTCTGTAAATTTCCTTAGTTTCTGACAAAGAGAATTTGTTTAACAGTCAAGTGCTTCCTAAGTTGATCACTTTCTTTCTTCTTGTGACTTTAACATTTGATTCAGCGGTGAAACTGTAACAAGAACTCAGATGTCAGTCACTCTTTGAGGTCAAAAGGCTAAAACTATGTTGAAGTTTGCGGAGGAAGACATTGTATTTACTTTTTCAGATTTAAAAATGGAAAGTTGAAACTTTTTACAGTTCCAATGAGAACATATCTTTTAACCCTGGAAGGTTGCATCCTTTAAATCTACTGTGGAAAAAAACAACACATTGAGGACCATGAGAAAAAGAAACACAATTTAATTTATTAGAACTAGCAAAATGACATTAACAAATTAATGTTGCCTAAAGTGCTAGGATGTTAGATGAGTCATGTCATGTGTAACTATGGCAAGAAAAGCCAGCCTCATCTACTTTGTAAGCTGTTCCCTCTTCATTAACAAAATGGATCAATATCAGTATCTGAACAACTGCCCACCTACCCCTCCCCTAATCCAACATTAACTTTAAGTTGTTGTCAATTGACTGTTGTTAAGTTAGGGGAGGGGTAGGTGGGCAGTTGCACAGATACTGATATTGATCCAACAAAATTTCCATCATCTTGTTAGCAAGAATTTGGCTTTTCCTTGGATCGTTACATGGATATTTTCAAGTCTAAGATGATGGTTTTTCAAATGGGTCTTAAAAAGAAAAGCTTACAAATGACTGGATTGCAAAACCATGTCATTGTAAAAGATACTATTTTAACCCCTTATGGATGTTAAAGGGTTAACTCCCACGAGTGACCAAGACAGAATTTTTCCTTAAAATATTTATACAACATCAACCAGATAGGTAATGAGAATAAAGAAAAACATCAATTTGGGGATAACTAATTGATCCAAACTGAACTAATATTATAATTGTATGGTTGACAGGGAGACTTACGAATTTGATGTGGGAGTTAAATGGTTAACTCCTAAGATTTGTTAGTGAATTGTACCCTCTAGATGTTACAAATTCCCTGTAAATTAGATACAAGACTTTAGGGTTGGATCAAGACAACAACTTCTACCTGATCAGTTTGAGTATTCTCATTAATTACTGTTTGTTGGATAATGTATGGATTTTTGGAGGGGAGGTACATGTTAATCACTTCTTGGAGTTTAAGGGTTAACATGTTATTTCTTGTTTTATTTCTACATTGCGCATAACATAGGCTCATAAAATAAACAAGTCTTTACTTACAAAGTACACACAATCCCTTGAGTTAAAACAAGTAGAATAAATGGTAGTTATTTCTAACATAATCAAAACTAGAACAAAATTATTTACCATGATTGGTTATCACCAGCCAGATTTGAGCACCAATAGGACAGTGAACGAGTCATGCTTGAAATTGGACAATGTATGCATCATGTCTATGTAATTGGACAGTGTGCGTGTAATGGCTGTACAAATGAACAACATGCATGCTCTGTTGTCTCACATTTCGCCAGGTTAACTGTTGTTTTTTTGCATGAAAATGTATAACATTAAAAATTAATTTGAGTCTAAAATTTTGCTATAGTTTTGATTAATTGGTAACAGGACTTTGTTTCATCCAATTGCCTTTAATAATACTCTAACAACAAGTTGGATTCTCACTTCCTGCTTGTCCAATTTCACTACTCACTTGTACAGTAACAGACTTAATTGAACTCCACTCAGTCCTATTATCATCACTTGCCATCCGAAGCTACATTTATATTCCTTAATCTCAAAAACAGGATCTATTGTACAAGGTTGTATTTCTTTTAAAATCATAAAATGCCCTGCTTTTCTTTGACCCTTTCCTGGTCCTCTTTGCTGTTATCATTGACATAAGATTGAGAAATGGCTCAAAAATAATATAGAATCAATTAGGAAATAAAGGTATTTTTTTCCTTGTCATTCTTAAATATATTATTTCCAGTCATTTTCAGGGATAAAGATGGCACACACCACAACTTTCAAGGCCTGGAAAATTATAATGTAGAATTCCTTAACTTTCAAAGGTATCATTGACATCATAAACCCTGAACTAGCTATTGTTGTGTTGTTGTTAAAAAGTATCCAAAAATAAACAAAACAGATGCTGAGAACATCAAAGCAAACAAACTTGTGCCTCATGTGTCCTTCTGACTTGACGTAAAAACCTTTCCATGCAATTTGTATAGTCTTGTTGCAGATTAGGTGGAACAGTGATAAGCCTATACAGCAACTGATTTCAGATAGTTTTTACAAACATCAAGCTGCCAAATAAAAAGATGATGGGTAAAAACTCCCTCAGCTGTCTCCATTTTCCTCCTTATCATTTGTTTGGGTCCATGTTACCCTGTCTTCATAAAACTTAATAACTATCTGTGGCCATCTTTTATTTGCAATAGTGGATGGTATCAAATCTGCTCTATCAGTGTCTTTCCTGGAAAAATAAATTACAAAAAAGTCAACATTTATCATCATTTTGCACCTTTTGGTCTACTTAATTTGTAACATGGTCATCAAGATATTCTTTATGAAGATATCTGCGTAAAGATAACTGCAGAGGAGGTTTTCTCTCAGCCAATTCTATCCTTCCTGAAAGAAACTGTTTCGTCATTAGCTCTGCATGTGTTTGTTTTTGTTGGAAGACAGTGCCTCCAGTTTTTAAATAAACTACTATTGATTGGTTATAAGCTCACTTCCAGAAATGCAGAGATGCACACCTAATCAAAGGGTGTCTCATCTTCTTGCCTTTCTCTGTCCTCTTTCCCCACTGTTCATTCCAACTCTAAATCAAACATGGTTGGTTGAATAAAGAACTGTGAGCTAATGTTAACTTGCTCTAAGAACAAGCCTACAATGCAGGCTACCATCACAAGTCAACCCAAACTTACCATTTTATAAGGAAATGAACCTTCCCTTCCACATCTGTGGCTCCAAGAATATCAGAAGCTTCCCACCCTTCAGCAAGGGGATCTACATCATCTTCTTTTCCAGGCTCCTCTTCAGTGACATCATTCGACTCATTTGCTTGTGGGTAAGATTTTTCCTTCTTACCACCGACTGTTTCTGCAAGTTTTCGCCTCTTGTTTTTACCTTCAGCCTTAATTTCACTGAAGAAAGAAGGTTGAGTTAGAACAACATTAATTTTAGTTAAAATCTAGAACATTTCCTCTTCCACCTCTTGTCCCCTTTGAGTGATTACAATCTAATTTCTCCTAACAATCATTCATTCATGCCCTTTACGCCTAGCAGGCATGTAGGGCAGCAACCTGTTCCCTCCACATCTGGCGATCCCTTGCCATGAACTTGATGCCCTCCCAGGTCTTCCCCATCTCCTTTATTTCTCCTTTCTCCTAACAATATCACCCCCTAAATCTCCCATCAAATTCACAAGCATAAATGAAATAATCATCAACTGGAGAAGCTCTTGGTTGTTAAACAAATTCTCCTTGTCAACACCTTAAGAAATGTATAGAGAACAGTGTGGAGAATATAAAGAGGATATTACATGGTGGCAAGAAGATATTAACTTAATTTTCAAGTAGCAAGAATAATATCTCATGAGTGAGATATTATTTGTGCCATGATAACACAAAATTCACATCGTTGGGTTAACGCATAATTTTCTTTTTATTATATGGACAATAAATATACAGGGTACAAACTGAAAAGCTGGCTTTAATACAATCACTGGATAACAATACAAACAAAATATCTGTTGCCCAAATTATAATAAGGTCAGTTAGGCCAAAATACATGGGACAAGGTGTGAAATCGCACCTAAACACAGGCACCAATGTGACTAAATTTTTCACTTTTGCAACCCAATCCTGAAAATTAGTTGCCAAATTGGCAACTAGAATGTTTCATCATAACTTTACCAATGGATATAGTAAATTAAAAAGATTTGCAAAGATAAATCGGCAGCAAACTTCCTTGTTAAGTTTGTTTCCAAAACACAGCACATGTACCTCGATAAATAACTAGACACCATCTTGGATTTAGGTGAGCTTGAACATTGTATATCATCCATCCTAGTGTCCACTTTGTAACACATTAAAGATCTTTTCACTAACTTAATTTTGGAGGGTCTATCTGGACCACTGACAGCATAAAAAAAGGTTTTGTTTGTCTTTGAAAATGGTGACCAACTTTTTTTGAATTGGTTACTACGTCAAAGAATTTAGGAGCCAAGTGGCTATCAGAAAAAAAAATCAATTTCCTGCCCTGTGTGAACCGGTTAAATGGGCTTAATGAGCATTTTATTACTGTCTCTGACTTGAATTATTACATATACATACTTTCATTTTTAGCCTCTTTTCACTATGAACCTTTGAAGGTTATTCAGCATACACAGAACTGAAATTTTGTTGCAACTTTCAAGAATTCATTGAAAATCTTCAATGAAAATGAATTCCATTTTGGTTTTCTTGTTCTCTAGTTGTTTGGGAAGTGCATTTACATCTTCACTGCTTACCAAAACAAATCTTGCAGCTATTTAATATACCAAACAACACACAAACAAAGTTCATTCCTCAAAGTTTGAAAAGGCAGGGAATTGTGACTTTGTTGCTCAATATTCCCATTTGTGTTACATATGAAAGACAGACCACTCCATTTGCGGATGTAATGGTTGTATTGATTGTATGAATGTTTTGGTTGTTTGTAAAACACTCACATCCATATAATAAGAGTATTCATGTTAGGGTCTGATGGGTTAACAGTATAAATTGTGAAGAAAAAAACACACAATACAATGAGGTGTAAACAACACCAAAAAACAATAATTAATTTAAAGCCTTGGGAAAATTTGTGGTCACTTAATGCTCAACCATCGAAATGAGAAATAATAATAACACCTTGTGCATACATGAGGCCTATTTTCTTTAATAAGTAAAGCACTGTAATTTCGTGTTTACATGTTTAATAACGACCTCTTGATGCCAAATCTGACCCAAAAAGGGTGATGAGTATACAAGTAACATCAAGATTACACTGTAAACATTTTGGGCTTCAATAAAAATGCACATCAAACTCTCAATTTATTGAGCTGTACCAATCTGACGTAATCCAATGTTACTACAAGCACAAGATGCACCATAGGTTTGGGGCATTAAGTGCACTTACAGATCACAAATTTTTTACAATCAGTTTAATTCCCCCCAATTGTCTTCGATGATAAATGCAGCATATCTGTGTAAGACATGGAGAACTAACCCACCATATGCGAAAGCGATACCAAAAGGCAAGTAACTTGACTGTTGGAAAAAATCTTACATAAGCATACGGAAAGTTAAGACTACATGTACGATACGGCGAGAAAGATTTCCATTAATTATTACATGAACAATTATTTTACCATCTTACTTCCAAGAGCTTCTGCTGTGTTCGTTTTCTGAGGAATCAGTAATGACTTTGGAAGATTAATTAAACCTTTGAGATCACAGACAAATACTCACATTCGCAACGTGAGCGAACAAACCATGTAAATATTCCAAACAAATTTCACAAACCTGGTTTCTTTCCTTTTCTCTTTTTTCTCCTTTTTTACTGTAGCCTCAAGCCTAGCCTCATGTCTTTCCTTATTCTTTTCGTATTCTTGAAGTAACTCTGAGCAGTCTAAACTGTCCTCGGGTTCCCAGGTATTATCGTTGGAAGAATATCCCTTCCATTTAAGAAGGTATTCAACCTTTCCCTGATGTATACGCTTGCCCACTACTTTTTCCACTTCATATATCTCCTCATCAACACTCTCTTGTTCTATAGTTGGCTGTTTCCCTTCCAATGCTGTTTTCTTCTTTCCCATTTTCAATCTTGTATATATGTACGCAGAACTTTTCAGTTAGTCGCTGTACCTCGCTATTTAATTCAACCAGGGACTTCGGGAACAACGGCCTTCCCGCGCGAATTAGTTTCATAACGCACCTTCTGATTGGTAGGTTCCATGGCAATTTCAAATTACAGCTGCTGTCATTGGTCAATTGGCACGACCTTACTAAGCCCAAGCTGATTAGGCGGCCATTTTGAAATAAGTCAGTTTGAAGATTTTCTCGATTCAATTCACAATATTTTGGCCCCATTCAACCATAACCCAAAAGTTGACAAGAACAGTGGCAGTGGTGACAAAATAAAATGGCCTGTCAAATCAGTAGGCTGAAAGAATTTTTAGACAGAGTTCTTTGTTTTGGTAAATGATAAATTAATAGTTTTCAATCAATGGAAAGCGATGAACGAACACAGCAAATTATCGAACGAGCCTTGCATCTAGCAGCCGAAGTAGCTGAAACGGACGACAGTAATGTCCCTGTTTTACTGTTACAATTGAAAGGTACACTTTTCAATATTTTTTTCATAAGTTAGGCTAACAGTTTGACATCAGTTAGGCTAACAATTTGTATGCATAACAAATGTAATCATTCGAATTAAGCTTAAGTCAATTTGCAAGGCAAGTATTGAGCTTAAGTATTCATCATAGCAGACTGTGAACAAGGTGGAAAGTTTAAAACTGAACTGAAATCCCAAGAGCTGATGAAAATTATCCGTAATTTTCTGAAACATTAATGTAAGGTCATTAGTAATTACTTATCGTGAATATTCTATGAACAAGGTGAAGATTTGAAAACTGACCTGGTCTCCCAAGAACTGATGGAGAAACTTGTATGAATAGTCTAATTAGCTGCAGAAGGGCTTATTGATTTCCAAGGCTTTCAGAGTACAGTTTTTCCCCTCAGCTTACCCACTAAAGTGTTGAGGTAGAAGCAACTTATGATAGTTAATGTATTGTGATTATTTTTTCTGTCAGACATCCTCGACTTGGCTCCTCCGAGAAGTAGCTTGGGAGAAGTTCTCAGGAATCATCTGTGGAATTATGATGTTATTCAAGTTTGCAACCTAGGTACGAGTAAAGTACATTGAAATCTATCAAAATCAGACTTTGGTGTCCAGATTGAGATCACTTCGCAAGAGCTACTCTTCTAACATTCCATTTTTCTACTGGAATATTATTTCACAGGGTTGGAAATGATGAAAAAAAATTGTTAAGATTAGTGCTTTCCATTCAAGTTTTATTCTGAACAAAATATCAACTTTTATTTTATTTTTTAAGCTTTAAAGCAAGACTTTGCTGCAATAGCAGGAGGATGGGACACTGCCACCCAGTTGGGAGCCATTTTATGTCAGAGCTGTGTGGGTCTCAAACTTCCAGACATGCCTGAGTATGAAGAAAAATTTCTCCCTGATGTTGTTGAGAATATCTTGTCTTTGGCTGCAAAGTTGCTTGACTTCGTTGTCAAAACAAGAGTGGTAAGATGTTCTACTTTGGTAGATTAGTCATGTTTAGCCTAATTCACGTTAAATTTTCGACAATGGGTGAGTATTCATTAGTAAATTTTATTCATTAGAAAATTTAGTAGGGAAAGGTAAGATGAGAATAGAATACAAAATGTCCCCACGTCAGAATTAGAAATGAAATATAATGAAACCAAAGATATTTCTGTACAGTGGCAGTGCACCATCAGCTAGTATTTTCACTGGCTTCTTGTTTCTTAAGCACTGCCAGCTTAATGATTATGTTCAATACCAGTCTTGAACTAAGAAAAATTACGACTTTTTCCTTATTTTCCTATATGCCCAAAGGAATTTACTATTTGTGGAGGCGAGCGTGGCCTAGTGGTTAGGGCGCTGCACTTGTAAGCCAGAGGTCCCGGGTTCAAGTCCTCCTCCCTGCCACTATGTTGATTTGTCTTCGGTGGCCCCGAATTCAACTCCTGCACACTTTGTAAATAGCTAACTGGTCTGCCTCCTACCAGTTGGGGTTTTTAACGAGTTTCTGTTCATTTACGATATTTGTTTCCTCATTTACAGTGTCCCCAATTAGCACAGCAGTGCTAAATACGCTGACACTTAAATAAAGTTATTATTATTATTATTATTATTATTATTATTATTATTATTATTATTATTATTAGACTTGAAAGAGAAGATTTAATTGAAAGCATCAGGAAAGGCTGGCCACCAAAAGTCTCTTAAGAACATTTGACAAACTCTGGTAGAAATGGCCCACAAGGTCATTTAGACATGCCCCTTCACCTGACTGGGTGTAAATGTAAATATTTTTTATTGACTTAAACACTTCAGGAACTGCTTTTAATATCTAGATTTCTTATGATATCCTTGAGACATTATAAATATTTACTCTGATTTGTTCTCTTCTTCCTGAAATAGATGACGGAAAAACAGAAACATTTTCAAAATTTTAGGACAACACTGATTTCCATGGAGTGGCTTTACAGTTTTCATGTTTTCCTCACTTTCAATGGTATTTGATGCAACTTGCCTTAATTTTGTACAAATCATGTGTATGTATTTAATAGACTACTTCCTATCAAAACAAAACAACAACACTTCATTTAAAAGGCAGGATAAACCAGAGGTTCAAAGAGTAATTTTCATCTAGGCCCTACTAATTTAAAAATTGTAAAAAAAAAAAAGATCTAGATAAAAAAAATATAAAAAGTGTCCTAATTATGAATTTAATGCAATACATATCAGTAAGTATACATGTGATTATAATGTTTTCCAAACTGTGATCAACAAAGCTAGGCTATAGGTGACCTGTCATTACATGAGAATTGCTCCAATTTGGTAAAAATCTGTTTTAAAACATCATACGTTTTCAAAGTTGGAATAGACTTCTTTAAATATTAAGTATTTTTGAGTGAAGAAATTGTTTTAGGTGCAACACTTTATGAGTTCCACTTACAAGACATCAGCAAAGGGAAAGTTTGTTTCCACAAGTTTGTTTTTGATTTCTTACAATTGAAAGGCATGAAACTTTTGCTGAAAAGTGAAACTTTCAACAGTCATGTACATTTGTATAATGATGTTCTTGGAAAACAGAAATTATAGACATTCCATTGTCTGATCATAATTTCCTTATTTTGTGTGCATGTGGGTGAATCTAATGTGAGTCTATTTCTGTTTCTTTGCAGTGCTGCAATCCAAGCGCTTTGTACAGATTCTGATGTCTGAAGATGTTGACACATCTCTCTTTATTTTGATGACTCTTGAAAATATTTTTAAAACAAACAGGTCTGAGAGTTTCATTCAGTTACCTTTTTTTTAAATTACATGTTTGTTTATCTTCTGTGCAGCTATGAGACAATGTATTTTGACCCTTCAACTCCCGTGAGTGACTGAGAAAGAATGTTTCCTCATAATATCAACACAGTAGTAAGCAGGCTAGTGACAGGAATGAAAAAAATAACAGTTTAGAGATTATTAGTTGATCCAATACCAAATTCTCTGAACTGACATCCTAAAAATTTTACAGCAGACATTAAGGAGAATTACCAAAAACATCTTGGGATTGAAAGGGTTAAGTAATGACATATAGTCAACAAGACTGTTTTTAGTTGATATTACGTCATCTAAAATGTTTCGTCAGGTTTTTGATGGGAAAACTTGAACCAAATGTCCTTTACAGCATTTTGGATGAGACTGTTTTCAAGATATCAGCCTCTGAAGAATCTTCAGTTGCAAGGTGAATTGTGAAACAGAACTGGCATTGTTAAAGGTGTTTGTTGTTGCTTGTGGCTGCATTGTTGTGCCCTAATAGGTCTACTTTTGTTACTGGCTGACTGTTGTGCTGTCAAGACAGTTTGGACATTAACAACTGAGTTGATAATGTAAATTGGCCACCAAGAGTTTCTAAAGCTGTTGTTTTGAGAAATAGCCCTTTATCAGGGCCCTTCACTCAAGCCCTTTGCTCCATTGGGGTGAAGCTTAAAATGTCAGCCTTCAAAACTCTTTATGGTGGCCAATTTACATTATCAACTCAGTCAAGAAGACCAAATTTTTATAAAATTTCCCAACTGCTCAGCACCAGTTTTTTTCAGAAACTTATCTCCTTCATTCAATTGTTGTGCAGTCAGGTAATGTGACAATCATTGGTACACGTGCAGGGCTGACATTCAAGCTATTTGCTAGCAGAAGACTTTGTCCAAATAACATCAACATCAAATTTGGCAGAATCAGAATTCTGTAAACAAAGATACCTGCTATCAAATGCACAATAGCCAGTCAGATCGGCATTGAAAAACATCCTTTTGTTGGAGCAATAATTGTTGAAATAAAGATGCGCTGATGGCAGAACATAAAAGTGCATCGATATGATTAGTACTGTCAGTCAACATACTGCATATTTTATAAAACTAACCATAAGGCCTGGTATTGAGGAAGAAAGTTATTAACAGAAAGTCACAATCTACAATTTACCATCTTTCTTATTCAATCTACAATTTATGGCAACTCTATGTTGTGAAATGAAGGATTTTAAAGACGTTCATGTATCAGAATCCACTTCTTGCTTTCTTATACTCAAAATTGTTTTGCAACATTTACTTGTATAGGGCATCAATTCACCTCATTTTGACAGCAACAGATGTTCACCCACCAATCCTTGAAATTTTGCTCTCAAAAAGATACAGGTGAGTTTGAAATGGCTCTACAACTTGCAGTAAAGCACTTAACCCTGTGACCACTGAGTAGGAGTGACTTGCTTCTAATTTCTCCTTACAATAACACCCCTAACTTAAGATCATGAGAATAAAGGAGGGATCACCAATTTAAAGAGGCCCTTCTCCTCCCTTAAACCCATTCAATGACTGATACAATACATAAAACCAAAGGTCTTCAAACCCTTCCCTCCCCTCCCCAAGGTCTTGGTGATCTAGAACCCAACGAGCGAGGTGAGGCATTTAGTACTAGTTTTCAATATTATTCATCTGACTCAGTGTCAAGCAATAAACGTTGTATTATTCTAAAGAGATATCAAGTAACCATCTTCTTTTTAGGGGTTTGAAGGCGTATCTTAGTAAGTGGAAGGCGAGAGGGTTTGATAATGATGTGAAGAGACTTGTGTCTTTACTGGAGGCTGGTTCGATTGCTCAAGCTGAGCAAATGGTACGCAAGTTGAAAAATGAAAATTACGATTACTCTTAAAGCAGTTGGTATTGTTATTGTTTTTTAACGCCGGGTTACGGTTTACTAAGTGTAAGTTTGCATTGTTTATTAAGTGTAAGTTTGCATTGTAAGGTCGTTGGTTCCAATTTCTTTGGGTATCTTTTTGTCCTGTGCTTGGTTTTACTTTATTTTAGGGGTACTACCGTTGAGTGCCTTAAGTTTCAGATGTATCAGCAGTTTTGCGATTCGATATCGCTGATTTTTCATTCCAGAGGTATAAGTTGTTCCATTGATGAAAAGATCAGAACAAACTTTAGAGTGACATAAATTTTGAAGATTTCCGTTAAGTTACAGTTTCTATGTGATTTTTGATCTTAGAGACTCTCTCGCGCTGCCACGGCTATCCAAGCATTTTACCGCGGCTCCAGACAGCGTCAGCGCCTCAAACAAGCGGAGTTGGGAATCATTCTACTTCAGCGAAAATTCAGACAACGCCGCTTGGACAAGGAGCGAGCAAAGGAGAAGGGGAAGCGCCGGGAAGAACGCAAATTGGCTCTGGAACAGAAAAGAATCATCGAGTTCAGATCGTCCATGCAAAAACAGCTGAAGATGTTGGAAAGCGTACCTGCCAGAGAAGTGAACTTGTTTATGGAAGAAAATCAAGTGAAGGCAGCAAGTAAAATACAAGCGGCGTTTCGCGGCATGGTGGCGCGAAAGAAATATCGTGAACGGAACGAGGAAGTAACTCGAGAGAGAGCAGCTGTTACCATCCAGCGACAAGTGAGCGTGGGAATTTTTATCTTTGGAAACTTTGGGAGAGATGGTGAAATTTGGAGGGGGACGTGCGAAAAGGAGAAAAAGATGGGTGAGAAGGAGGAGGCTGTTCCAAAAAAAAAAAAAAAAAGAAAAAGAAAGAAAGTATACGAAGATTGGTTATTCCTGGGCGGGAAAAAGTAAAAGGGACGTCGTCCCTGGTTATTCTTTGTAATCTCAAAAGGCGGCCACTACAGTTCTCTTTTGTTCATTTTTAAAGGCAAGGATGAAAATCATTTGGTTTCTGGAACTTAGTTTCCTTTGTTAATAAATTTTTCTATTTTTTACCCTAGTTTCGCCGATATCAACAGCATAAAGCAGATCGTAAAACTCCTTATCCCGTTGTGCCTGGCTTGACTGACGCAAGACGCGCCGAACTACAGAACATGATCGCAGAGCGTCGCCAGAGGTTCCCAGTAAGTTTTGCAACTTTAAATTTTGTCATTCATCATCTTTTAAGTTCGTCATTTGTGGTCCTTGTTACTCTTCGCCACCCTTGACCATTCAGAACTGAGTTTTCTCGTTTTTGTTTGTTACTTTCTGCACTGGAGAAGGATTATTGGAGGATTTCAAGCTATTTAGGGTGGTTAAAGAAACTCATATTTCGCAAAGTACCCTCAACGTGCGTTAAAGCCCGCTGATGTCAACGGTTGTTTTTGTTTGTTTGTTTGTTTGTCTCTCTGTCTCTCTGTCTCTCTAAGGCAAAACACAGAACCCAAGAGGAATTTAAAGAGCTTCACGAAAAGGTAAAGGTAATCTTTTAGTACTTAGCAAAAAAAGAGTACCTCTTTTTTTTAATCCTATGCAGAGGGTAAAGCCTTCAAGCTGGCTGGTGCATTTGAGTTACTTTCAATTTGTTTGAAGTGTCCTGAAGCGAGGATTGTGCTACAGAAGATTGCTTTACAGAATAAGTTTTGAAATATGGGAGGGATAGACGCGATTTTTGACCCCTTAACTCCTAGATAAAATTTGTAATTCTCCTTACTGTCAACCATACAATTCTTGTAATGTTTGCTCAGAGGATTTAATATTGGATCAACTTATTATCCCCAAATTGATATTTTTCTTTTTTCTCATCACTTATCTGGTTGATATTGTAAAGATAGTGTAAGGAGAAATTCTTTCTTGATCACTTATAGGAGTTAAAGGGTGAAAAGAAACCTTCAGGGGTAGGGTGTGTGAAGTGTAAGGTCAAGATTAGTCTCGTACCCAGATTTTTCACGGCCGAGCTACATTTCAGTTACAGTTAAAAGGTAGGATATGGGTACCAGATAAAGTCAGTTGCCACTTGCGGACTATTGTTGGTAATTGCTGGGCATTTTCGCCCCGAGTACTTATTTCCGGGTTTTAATTGAGAGTGTGGCGTTCTTAGTTTAAAAAGAAACATTCAGTTTAAACTTTCCATTTTTTTTTCACCAGGCGTTTTCACTTCTTGCCAATCACGTGTTGTCTAACATGAAGATAAGAAAGAGTGAACAGAGAAGGGAAGCGTTGCTGGCCAGGCTGAACGTGGAGGCAGATCAGCTCTTAGGTGACTGGGGACTGAAAAATAAATTCTTCTTCTTTTTTTCTCTTTTTTTTTCGGCGATTCAGAGAAAGCGAAACAATAAAAAGTATACCTAGAAATCAGTCACTGGGCAATGGATATGTGTATATAAAGGGAACTTTTCAGCGCCTGTAGAGAACATTGGAGAAAAGTTTGGAATCGCCTTAAAGAAAGCATTTCTTGTGGTCTGTTGTTTTAAGAATTATTTACGAACCAAGTGGACGAATTGCGGTGGTGAATGAGTTGAAAGCTACTTTTCTCTTCCAACTTAGTGTAAACTTTTTCTTTGAACTAATTTTGTTATTATTTTTACAGCTTCTCCAAAGCTTCATGAGGTTACTCCCGACATTCTTGACTCTTTTACTTCAAGATCAGCGCCCGTGATAGCCAGGGCACAGCAGTGTCACAACGAGGAAATGCGCGGACTCAAGCTTCCTTGGTGGAAAAAGTTATGGGATGAGGAGGAAGCGGAAGGGCTTGGAGAGAGGCCGGGAAGTCAAGAAGACGAACAATTTAATTTTTGACAGTAAAGTTTTCGGCATAAAAAGAAAACGTACACCAAACTAGGACACTTGCATCTAATATCGGACATAAGCGTCTTTGATCGGACTCTATAAAAATATACTCTATATAAAACCGGCCACTTGTGTCTAAAATTGGAGACTGTTGTTTTAGTGAGACTCTCTTGTTGCCTAATATGTGACGCCAGAAGCTTATAGCCTTGGGTCTTGAGCCCCTGGTGAGACAACCTGTCGCTTATCCAATTTTTTTCTTTTTGTTCCTATCTTCCTTAGTTTGTTTCAGATTTTTCAAATTGTGAACTCTTCGAGGAGTAAAATTTCAACTTAATTTATTATTGGTGGATACTCTATGGTGCTCGGGTGCGTTTGCGAGACGTGCGTGAAAAATGCGCATCAGGGGTAAACGGAATTAATTGCCAATAATGAGGTAAAAGCGGAGTGTTCCATTAGGCTTATTTTATTGGAACTCATCAAAGCTTTCCTTCACCTTATCAAAGTTCTACGTTTCCCACAGAATTAAGATGTCTCTTTTTCTTTTTAAGTTACAGTCTTATAAATTTCGACAAGTGGAACTAATCCGCTACTGGCTGATTTTGTTTGCAACAGTCGGTAAACGAACAAAAACGTTTAGATGTCCACAGAAATAACGAAAACAAACCTTTATCAACCCATAATCTCTGCCGTCTTCCAGAGGCTTCCACGTGCATTGTTTCCAGTTCCTTTGAGGAACTACTCCAGCAGGGCCCTGGTCTCCTTGGGAGCCTTTTTTCCCTGTTGCTCCTGCGGGACCTTGATCACCCTTAAGTCCTACAGGGCCGGCAGGTCCCTTTTTACCAGGTGCTCCCTTTGATCCTCTGGCACCGTCTCTTCCGTTATGCCCAGGCATGCCAGGGAACCCTGGTGCACAACTAGTCGTATGCACTGAGCAACAGGAGGCTGGTTGACAATTTACCTAATAGTGACGTAAGGGATGAAGAGTATGGTTACCGACAAGGTAAAGTTAAAGATGTCAGGATATCCAGAAATTATCTCGGGTATAAACTACCAAGAAAACTGAGACGAACAGTCTTTGGGACGTGGTACTGCAGGGTTCATACGAAGCGTGGTGCATTATTATAACTTGGTTTTATCTTCGCAATAACATTCAGCGTTGAAAGTTATTTATCGACTGGAAAACAGTCGCTCTCGACGTCTATCGTGTCGGCTTCTGATTTTGAACAACTACATGGCGACAAAAATTAATTCACCGAAGGTAGTCTCTCGTTATGTTCGTATGGGATGATTATGGAATAAACCTAATCAAATAAATACTCGTGATTTATCAAGTGCCTTTGATGTGTTGGAACTCCGTCAAGAAACGTAACCAAGAAAAAAAATTACTTACCGACTGGTTAGCGGAGAACGCCAGGTGTAGGATCTGAAGAAACAATGCAAGTGCAGTCATTATCAACCTATGCATCGTTTGTCGTTGTCTTTGTAAGTTATCAGTACTTCAAGGAAAAGAAAAAACAAAATTTAAGGACAAAACTTAAACCAAACCCCTCGAAGCCTTTAGTGTTTGGTCACATCAGAGATTTGACTCGTCAAAGTTATGTCTACTAAAGAACAACGCGGAAACACAAAACCGGCGAAGCAACAACTGTCCCCTCACCTCGCGAATAAGTATCTAGAAAATGCCCGGCTTGTTCTTGTACAACCAAAGAATAATAGCCCTGAGCACTAAAACAGCTCTTTTATAGTACGTGTAACAGTTTGCCTTTCCGTATAATTTTTCCTGTTGTAAACCTATTTCGCGTAAAAACCGGATCATTACTGCGACAACTATAGTCTTTCAATACGTCAAATATTCAAATATTCATTGACTCTGGATTGACATTGTATTGTTTCAGTTTGTTTTGATTGAGGGACAAAGGAACAAATTCAGTGAAGGGTTTTCGGTTACCATTCCTTTACACTAAATCTTCATAATCAGGAACTTCATGTAACAGTCTGTCCACAAATATTTGAAAGAAATCATTACTGACTGACCCACGGATGAAAAAGTAAAAAATCGAATCTTAAGACAACCTTGCGCACAATTGAAAAAGGTTCGTCAGTTAACATGCAATTGTCAATCAAAAGCTATGTCGGAAATTAAAATAGCTTCTGCCGACCCTTAAAATGGGGTTTTTTGACCGCGTGAGATCTGGGCGCGGACGTAGTACGAGACATGCAAAACAAACAGATTTATCGCGTTTTCCCAAGATTTGCTGGAGCGTTGAACAAATTTGTGCCCTTCCTTCACTGCATGTTGATAACAAAAAATCAGAAGACCAAATTTGAGACAGAGGAAGAAAACACAAAATTGCAAATAGCGAGGAAACTGCCTTGGTAACCCCTATTTTTTCAGGTTTTAAATAATCGGCACGGCAATTTCACAAACAGTGACAATTTTGAGAGATTTCACCGACGCAAATTGAAGAAAATCAAAGGCAAAGCCAAATTATCGCTGGTGAGCGCCTCCCTTCGTGTAGCCTTGGCTTAATATCGAAAATAACTTTAATAATATTTACTACAAAAACAGATAGTCCGAACCTTGCTTATTGCCTTTTGATGGCTGTTAGTGACCTTGAAAAGCGAAAACGTACAAATTTTCAAGAAAAACGCTACGCTGACGCGCGCGCCAACATTAAGCAAAAACCGTATGGAGCCTCCTGAATAGTGGACACCCAAAATTTAAAGAGAGTTTTGCAGCCGATAGATTTGATTTAACTTTCAGCGAATTCTGCCTTGAATGAAAAGATCGAAAACCGAATCGTCTTTACGTCGAAAATTGTCCCTGAAGATTCCATAGAAAAATATTGGATTTAAATTCCGTCTACTTCAAGGTTTAAAAACGCAGTATTTTCATGTATCCACTTTGTTGTTTTACAACTGTTTTTTTTTTTAACTGGATGAGATCTTCCGAAATATTTGTTACGGTAAGAAGTCTGACTTAAAATTTCCTGTGAGAGCAAAAACACAATTAATATAAAGCCTCTTTGGAGGCAAAAACTCGGTGGAAAGCATCAAGTCACAATTGCATCGAGGAGGAATTGAAAGGGCCCATAAGGAGAGGCGACCAACAAGTGAAATTTCTCCTGCACAAATTGTTTTGACAGGAATAAACTATATGCACACCGTGATATGATTTCATTCTTATTTATTTCAGGCAAATTTGTCGTACAAACAACTCGACCTCATAAATCCAAGTGAAAACCACACTCTTAAACGTTGGTGCCATTATAAATAAATTATATTAGACCCGTACATTTAAAATTCCACTCTTCCTTGCTTTACGCAACATTTGCTCAAGTGTAAAATATTCTTTAAAAATGTAAATTAACATGCAGCACTCCTCCAACTTGCACGTGACTCTTCCCTCTTCTGAAGAACGTTGCGTGACGAGCAATGGCGTAAATCATTGCGTGACAGCTTCACGTCCGCAACCTCTTCCCAATCACTTATCCTTCTCTTCTCTGACTTGCCATCCAAGCACTCTTCTGTCGAAACCACATGAAAACAAATTGCAAGCCTTAGCGCTGGTTTCCTCTCCCCAAGAAGTACAGCAAACCATTCGTTGATGACCCTGAAATTCGAACAGAATAATTCAGTGGAGTGGTTTCCGGGAAAATTTGGGAGAACTAAAACCAAGGACACCAAGTCTAACCAATCACAGTTATGATAGCAACTTATCTAGCCAATCGGAACTCAAAGAAAACCATGCAGTTGGTGCTGCTGAAGGGAAAACTTACGACGAGCATCACGAAAGAAATCATAACAGCGAATCAGGACAAACGAAAATTTTCCAGGAAGCCAATTAGAACTTGATGTAAAAACAAGCTCTTTGCCAAAAGAGCAAGAAGGCTTGAGTACAAAAGTCGCGACTTGTTTTGATTTGCATTTGATTGGTCAAATAGGTGACGCGAGTTTTCTAGACCAATCAAATGGCGCGGTACTCTAAAGACCAATGCAATCCCAGGTTACCAGCGACATTGAAGTGAAAATTGCTCTATCAAACTGTTGCATAGAGTCCAACCAGAGTTCAAGATACAGACATAAACATGAATGAAAGTGATCCTCGCAGTGATGTGCACTACTTAGGCAGTAGTGAAAATAAGGCCTGAAAAAAATTTCAGGCCTGTACGGGATTTGAACCCATGACCTCTGCGATACCGGTGCAGCGCTCTACCAACTGAGCTAACAAGCCAACTGGGAGCTGGTCATGATAGTGGTTCTAAATAAACCCGTGAAGTGATGAATATACGGTTAACAATATATGAAAGTCATATATTTGAACTGCGTACAGACATACACTTACCTGACCATTCCTTCGAGGCAGTCGCGCGAGTCGCACTCCACTGATGTCAAACAGGCGAATATGCCGATTGTCGTGAGGAAGGGCAATCACGTTATTTACTGGTGATACGGAGAGTCTGTGGAAACAATTTAAACATTTATTGAAATAATTAGAACAGAATGCATTCTTGGAAGGTACTGTGAGGTTATTTTAACTTTGAAGTTGAGGATTTTTCAGATTGAGACAAGCCACTTGAAAAAAGAGCCTGAGTACAAAGGAAAAACTGCTGATCGAGTGCCTTAGCCCCAGTTTTGTCTCCATTACATGTGCTATGATTCAATTACCTGTTAATGGACGAATCTGTGCTGATTGTTGTCAAAGGAGAGCGCATGTTCTTCAGATCCCAGACCTAAGAGGAAATATTTCCAGACTGAGTCTCCAGAAGGCGCAGCGAAAACAGCGTGAGCAGATTTCTTTAAAACTGCCTGCTCGCCTTATGTAGACTTCCGTTATTCAATCTACCAATCATGTCAGAGCCAGTGCCTATCTTTCACTCTGACCCCTTAATTTCGAATTCCATTGCTCTATATTCAATAACACTCCTTCCTCTCTGCAAAGCGGAATCCTCAATCCTCCCCAACCTGGGCTAGATCCCCATTCGGCAACATCCAGACCTCAACCTTTCAATAGTACCACTCGACACTGACCTTAACACCTTTCACCCTGATGACGCTAAATCATAGTTCCCAACCCCCAACTGTCCGGTTTTCCCATCCCTATCTCCTGAGCCATAATCCCCATCTCCTGAGCCATAATCCCCATCTCCTGTTCCCCAATTCATCTTTCCTCATGCCCTAGTTGCTAGTCCACCCTGTTTTAGTTTCCCGTATCCCTAGTTCCCCGTCCCTTTCGACATTCCTTTCTTATACCCCATTTTTCAGTTTCCCCCAGATCCCCGCTCAGTATCTCCCAGTCCCTTTTGCACAATTCTTAATCCCCTGTATCTGGAATCACAACACCCGTCCCCAAACAAAAAACACAGAAAGAAACACTAACCTTAACGGTTCTATCGTCACTGCCACTTACAACGATATCCTTTGTCGTGAAAGCAGTTGATCTGACCGTGCTGTGAACAAACAACAACACTTGCAAATGAATTTTTGATGGAGCAAATTAAATAGACAGAACATTTTTCCTTCACTTAGCTGCCAGAGTAATAACAGAACAGTTACGAGACTTCTCCCGTTAATAATTCATAGAATCAGTTTACACCACTACCCTTACAACATCATTCACTTCCCACGCAGCTGAAATATGTCAGGTTTTCTTAAAAATTTCCAAGCAATTGATTTTTGTCTTACTCAGAGTGTCCCTGGAACACATTGACTGAATGAATGGAAGGTGTCCGAAAGTCCCACAAACGGAATGTTGTGTCCGTAGACGAGGTGACAATCAGCTGCTGAGTGGGGTGGGTACAGGTATGTGTTAGTTCTTGATCATGACCTAAAGATAAAAAGTGAAATTATTCTGTAAATATTTCATTCCTTGGATTGCATTCAAAGTATTAGATTTATGGCTAGTAAGCAAAATTAATACAAATATAAAGTAAAGTTGTTTTTAAACTTAAGAGAAATTATCCTCCAGGTTTTAACACCAGCTTAGCTTTCTCTTTATTAACCAGTATCAACAACAGTGATCTATACTTAACTTTTTATCCCTTTTCACACTAAAATCAGTATACATATTCTTCATACTGTTCTTTATACATTTCCTAAGGTGCTGACAAGGAGAATTTGTTTACCAATCAAAAGCTTCTTTCCTTGGTGATCATTTCCTTTATTCTCATGACCTTAATGTTTGATTCAGGGATGATATTGTAGGGAGAAATTTGATGCTAGTCACTCTTAATGTTTAAAGGGTAAAGTTACAGTTGCCCAACCTGCAAATAGCAAGCAATAGTCTTGGTGGAACATTCTATTTAACCCTTTACCTCCCATGAGTGACCAAGACATAATTTCTCCTTTCAAAATCCATTCAATATCAAGTTGACAAGTGATGAGAATAAAGAGAAATATCAACTAGGGGATTATTAGTTGATTCAATACCAAATTCTCCAAACGTACATCATAAGAATTGTATGGCAGACAGTAAGGAGAATTACTAATGAGATCTTTGGAGTGATACAGTTAAATCAAATCAAACACAAAAACACTTCAATCACACAGTTACCAGTCAACTGATGAACTTGTTCAGCAGTCTCCACATCCCACAGTTTAGCACTGCGATCCCACGAAGCAGTGACCACCTGCTTCCCTGAAGTGAACCAATCAGCAGCAATCACTGCACCTTTGTGGAAAAAAACAGAGTTGGAGTAAGAGAAAAAAGGAAAAATTTAATGAAAGGAAAATGGAAAAAGTAACAAAAAAAAAAAGAAATGTTAGGAAAGCAATGTACCCTCATGTCCCTTCAATTCACATAGAGGAGATTTCAAAACAAAAGCAGCTATTCCTGCATCTACATTGTCAAATCCTAAAAAGGAAAATTCAATCAATGGTTATCAAATACTATTTAACAGATGAAAAGAATACAATTTTAGACAGAAACAGTATGATCTACTGCAGTAGAAAAACTGGCCAAATAGTTTTTAACTGAAAAAATACTTATAACTAAGTAACAGGGAAACACAGTTTAAGGAGTAAAAATGTCAATTGGTATAATGAAGGGCTACTTGAGATGAAGTAACCAAGGGTCTCTTGAAACATTTACACATATTCATGAATGTATATCATTCCATCTCATACCAGTCTGCAGCTTAAAGGTATAATTGATTATACAGTCACATACCATCAATTTCCTCATCTGTTATGTTGTCTGCTTCATCTGCTGATCCTGGATGGGAGCGCTGAAAGAAACCAAAAAAAGGAGTAAATGGCAAGAGCCCCCTCAGAAAAATTAAATGAATCCTCCAACAATGTTCATATTTAACTAAAGCCACCAGAAGCTTTCAGAATTCAGTTATTCTAGGAGAAGTTTCCATCAAGGCAATATTTCTCAGAAGATGATTAAAATGTAGCAGTTTTACCAGTGACATATTTTATGACATCCGGTTAATTAGCAACCCATTCTCTTAAAATGTTCTCAAAACAATACCTCAAGGGAAGGATGAAAATTTCCTTAAAATCAGGACCCAGTTGCATGAAGGCCAATCAAAGGTTAAAATTTTAATTTTAGCACCAGCCCCAAGTTAAATTTTAATCCAGGTTTCCTTATTCCTTTCTTCAAAAGCCTTTTCAGGATGATTTTCTTTCTTCTTTTTAGAGTATCTAATTATCAAATTGTAGACAAAAAATTTATACCAAATGTTTTTTTAAAGCTTTAAGATTTGCAATCAAATTTCACACTAACCCTGGGTTATCTTGACCCAGCTTTGAACAACTTAGCTCAGCTGCCTCACCTGTTCTGAAGTTGAATCTAATGCCCTCCATATATGACAAGTACCATCTCCTGATCCTGAAAAGAAATTACCAGTGCTCACAAAATTGAATCAAAGGCACATGATAGGTAAGAACTTAAGACAAACTTTGTAAGCCAATCAGCTGTGACCAAAAAATTACAAGTATGCCCAACTATTTGCAATATAAAAAAATTCATATCTGCCCAGTTACTGAAAACCATTGACAATAAGCAACAACGGAAATCAAATTACCCCACACTGGTTAGTAGGCACTTTGGAAATTACTCAGATCATGGACATCATCCATGAAAACAATTTTAACCTTGTTTTGACCATTTTTGACAGTAATTTTTTTACAACCATTAAGAGTACAGATTGTAGAAAATTCAGGATTATCTTGAATTTTTTAAAAAGAAATTGTGATCTTTATTTGTAAATTACCTGTACAAATTATTGCATCAGTTGGATGAAATCTTATGGAATTCACTGCAAAATAAAATAGACAAAAGACTATCATTATTGATTTGAAAATCACTCCCAAGATCTAATTTGTAATTCTCCTTACTATCTGCTATACAGTTCTTGTGATGTCACTTCTGAGAATTTGGTTTTGTATCAAAAAATAATCTCCTAATTTATATTTTTCTTCATTCTCATCACTTTTCTGCTTGTAATAGTATGGATATTGTAGGGAGAAATTACATCTTAGTCACTTCTTGGACTTAAGGGTTTAAGTCAAATAAGAGACCTTCAACCAAACTTAAAATCCTTTAACAGTAACAATTACAAATAAATAAAAGAATGAATTCAAAGTCTGCAGTTCCATTCAGTGCTATGAAAATTAACATCCCTAGATTGCATGGCGATGTACTTAGAATGCGAAATCAATTTAACTCTATGCATGTGTGTACCTGATCCATTATGGCCCAAGTATTTGAGTAGACACTGCCCTGTTTCTGCATCCCATAGTCTGGCTGAACGATCTGTAATCAAACATGTTGGAGGTTACTACACCAAGATACAAATGCAATACAATGCAAGACTCCTTCTCCATCTCTAATATAGAATCACCACATTATTTAATGTTGTTATGTAATTGTAATAATTGAGTGCAGAGAGAGTGCAGAGGTTTGGAGTCAAATTATCTTTTATAGGGAGCCACAAGGTAATCAGTTTCACTACTGTCACATGTTCTCCTCACAAAATAAAGCCTATTGATCGATTGATTGAGCCCACTGACAACTTGCAAAGATGTTTCAAGTTACAGAGTGCTCAAGATATTCTGTGTAAATTCCTAAACCTTTAACTCCCAGAAGTGATCAACATATAAATTCTCCTTATAGTATCTATATGTTATTCAGCAAAAAGGTAGTGAGAGTATTCAAACTGGTCAATGGGGAGCATTGACAATCCAGTCTTGGGAGTTAGAAGGTTGATAATCTGCAGCCAGGTTCTAGATGACAGCAATGACCTCTGTCAATGCCAAGGGACACAGCCTAGATCTGGGATATGCTGGGTAAAATAATTTTAGCAGTCACACACTTGCATGAGTCTGTACTAAGAGATGCTGCAAAGTTAGAGATATTGAGCACAAAGGCATTGAGATAAACACACACAAGTATACATTCAGGTACAGGGCATGAGAGTTGAAGGGTTGACAGGTTCACTAACCAGCTGACGCTGTTCCTATCATGGTGGATGAGTGTCTAGCACACGACACTTCCCACACTCCGTCTCTATGTCCAGCATAGCTCCGTGCCCTATGGCATTCAATGCTAGGCCCTTGATTTGGAGTCTTGAAACTTGAGACAATCTGCAGTATCAAGCATTTGTGGATCAAACAGAGGAACAGAGGAACAAAGAAACAAAAAAAACAACAACAATATACTTACCGTAAAAAAAAAAAAAGACCTCTCCTTTTTTGGCATTTAGCCAAACAAATTATGCAGTATTTGCTTGCTAAAATAATTATGATTGTTTTAAAAAAGATAACTACCATGTGGAAATGTCTGTTTGAATGTTACATGTACCTTACTGGTGGAAGCTTTATAGGTAGTTTTCAGCTTCTGCGACATCAACTGACTTGCAGCTGTAATTCAAATAATAGGCATTTGATGAGTTTGGAGCCCTGATAACCCTTAAATCCCTCTGAGTAACTAACATCTAATTTCATCCAGCAATATCATTACTGGTCACATATGAACTCTTTCATTCCCAAGAAATTCTCCTCACTGTCTGCCATATGCTAGCCTATTTCCAAATTGCCTTTGGTATCTTTTCCAAAGCTAGTCCTAGTGCTTATCCTTTCATATCATTATAAGTTTTCATTCAGGTGCAGATTAAACTCATTTCTGTACCGTCCAATGGTTGAGCACAAGGCCTTGATTTGAAATAGAGGCCAAAAGTAATTTGGACATAGCCTATTCTTGGGACGCTACACATGTACTTTACGAATTTGGTATTGGATCAACTAATAATAATCCTCTAATTTATTTTTTCCTTTATTCTCTTCACATGTCTGCTTGATGATGTATTAATAAAGTGAGGAGAAATTCTGTCTTTGTCACTCATGGGAGAGAAAGGGTTGAGATTATGAGAACGAAAAAAACAAGAGAAATTAGTCTTAGTAGTTAAACAAATTCTCCTTGTCAATAGCATAGGAAATGTATACAGAACAGTATGGAGAAAGAACATACTGAAATTGAGGCGTAAAAGGTTACTGTGATATAATGATCTATTAAAAATTTCAGTTCTAATGGAGACATACATGGTTTTTTTCCATATCCAGGTTTAGCTGGGCCACCATCAGTTGAGGCTTCTCCATCCGGTATCTTCTCTCCTCCATTGAGCACAAGATCCAACTTCTCATTCAAAGCTTCAACTCTCTCTTGCACTGTAATGGTAAAACCACAAACAAACAAGATGAATACCACGCAAACACTATGCTTTATATAAATCTTACAAAAGAACTTTTCCATCAGTTCCTGGAAGCTGCTTCAAGAAGTAACTCAAAACAATACAAATGCATAACTTCATCTTTAATTCAAGTGCAATTATGTTTATTTGATATTAATATATAGCACAAGCAGCATATGGCCTTTAGGGTTAGTCAAGACAGCTGGTCTATAAAAGCACATATTACATATGTATTTTTCTATTTTATCCAAATATTCCATAGATGTCTACAAAGGAACACCTGGTTTTGTGTATGTGATAAAATTACTAGCTCTTATCTGCTCCAGAGATGTTTGCTGACCCTGTTGCACTTAAAGTTGAAATATTAATGTTAAGATGATTCCTTGTGATAATGTGACCTCTACTTTTTCTGTAGTTTCCAAAAGTCTTCTTTCAATGTTTTAAATCTGAACAAAAATATTTACTGGATCATAAGGGTTGTATCTGAGAAATTAGACCGCAGGCTGAAATTTCATTTGATGCCACTCCGAGATAACATTTGATCTAAAACAAATGTTGTAAGTGCATACCATATCCTCAGAAGAGCCTGCTGTACTTTGCCAAGCAATTGCAACCAAAAGTTTGCTGGCAGTCTGTGTTTAGCAACAACCATGGATCATTTTCACTTATAATAGATTTTCATTTTAAAAGCAGGAGGTAAATCAAGATGCAAGGTAAATCAATTTCAAAAGTAAGCAGGTGGGTTCAAACAATATCAAATATGATAAATGTGCTCTCTCACTATCAGCACAGAATTGTATCTGTGTTATTGTTGTAAGTAATGCAACAAATAGACCCCTGTTTCAATTCAAACTATTTTTACAAGACTTTAGCCAGCCTGTATCAATTTGATCATAATGGGAGGCCATCACTTATGTCCAAAAATGCATGCAGTAACAAAAATGGCAGATTTGTCAAGGTGAGTGAATGTTTATAGATTTTACAATTTTGGCAAATTTAAGCTAAATTTTGTTGAAGCAAAATCAGCTTGGCAGAAAATTGATGATTTTGACAAATTTTAGTCAAATTCATTAGAACGAAATTAGCTTGGCCAATTAGAAGATTTTGACAAAATTTTGCCATTTTCACCACTGCATGCATTTCTGGACATTACAGGACAGTGACCAAGCAGTTAAACACACAAATGATTTGCATTTGTCCTTTCAAGGTTTCCTGCACCAAATACAGAATCATATTGATTTCTAATCTTCATTCAAAGTCAAAATAACTACTGGTAGCTACATTAAAAATGGTCGAATCCTCTAAAATTACAATACTATTAGCTAAAGCTGTATTTCGTTATAATATTGCCAACGTCGATTCAAATTACATGTTTGTATGTGGTTATGTTCACCTTGGCACTTAACAAAATTCATGAATAACAACCTCATCTGTACATGTGTATTTTTGAATCAACAATTTTAAATAGAAGACTTAGGTGCACTAGTTTGAGGAAAATAAAAGAATTTGAGAGGTTTGTTCCATGGAACAGTATATTTTATATCAGCTATTTTGCACTTGACTTAAAATATTGAAATTTGGTTACCTGTTAGGTTACCAAATATTGATTAATAATTAATTCACATAATATTTACAGAGCTTTTTCCCTTTACCTTCTCTAAGTCCACTGAATACAAAAAGTGCAAAATGTGACAAGGAATCTGCATTTGCCATTTCTTAAATTCGATTTCCATTACAAGAATAGCAGAATTTTTTAACAGCTTGAAATTACTTAACTCAAACACTTTTAAGAGTATGAGTATTAAATTTATCAACTGAAAACAGTGACAGTAATTTACATTAGGTAAGTTAAGAAAATGACATGTTAATCACAAAAGAAAAGGAATAGGATTCTTAAAGAAGATGAATCCGTTGTATCTGCGCTTAAATAAAAATTGGATACTCCTCGCGTTTCAGTTTCACATAGGAGAATAAAATATAGCATGCTACACTGTGAAACAGAACAATATTTTTAATTCTCTTGGCAAGACGAAACGAATGTATTTCGCATCTTAATTTTCCATTGAATAACAAAATTTTAAAAAGTGAAAGTTCACAATCTTAACAAAACAGCAAGAACATTTAACTAAATAGAGGAGAACTTGGTTCACTGGTGGGTCAAACAACAGGAAGTTTTCATTAAAAATACCCTCACTGAGACGGACGCAGAATGAGAAGAAGAGGTTTTCGGATTAGCGCGCTAATGAATAACAATAGGTTGAGAGTTAAAGTGCTAAGTTTATATAAACTACAGAGTGCATGCATCAGAAGAAGACATGATTCACTTACAGGCAATGTTTTCAGCGTGTAGGCACTCAAATTCTCTTTCAATCTGAGCAAAGAGTGTCCATAATCTTGAACGAACTTCTGGTGGAAGAGAGGTCTCTCGATCTTGGTCAAACGCGTCATGGCGTAATCTTTCGGAGCCCATTTGGTTTGGCGAGCGCGCTGTACGCCGTATCGAAAGTCGTTTAGGCTTTATTTTAATGCTACCTGCTTGCTGCTTGCTCATGACTCGGCAGCAGGTTGGAAATGGTGTAAAATAGTTGTAATCCCGCGCACTGGACACATAGACCTGGAAAATTTCCAATGTTTGCCGACGACTTGAAGAAGTAGACCGCTGATTAAGTGCAGCATGCATTATAAAAACAACAAGGTACTCCTGGATCGTGCGCGCCGGTTTCACGCACTCGCGCTCAGCGAGGACACGCGCGAGTTACACGACACGACCCACGTGCCGCTGCGCTAAGCACAATCTTGGAAGAGAGTCAACATTTTGCCTCCATATTGCTTGATTAGAAGAGTGACCTTTGATCATTCCTGAGGTTTATTGAACTACCCAATTCGTTTTCCAATGGTAACCAAAGCTTAAGAACCGTGCATCGCCAACCGTTAAAGACGGCTATAAGAAGTAAAAGGACACGTTGCCGCTGGAAACGGAACCAATTACCCGTGACAACAACACGATTTTGAAAACGTGTTTACCAAACCTCCGTCGCGCCTCACTCAACTGTAAATCGTTGTATTTCACTCAGACATCATTCGTTTGCCATGATAAAAGCATCAACTGAAACACATAATTTGAGAGAGCTCTATTCTCTAGAGTTTCCTTGAAAAACATCAAACGTAACATGATCATTTGAGAAAACTCTATTCTTTAGAGTTGATATGTCTTTTTAAAGTAAAATGAAGCGTCAGATGGTAATTAAGTTTTTAGAAAGTGTTCTCAGATTCTCCAGCTACAAAAACGTATCACCATATATAAATTATCACTTAACCGATCACTACTGGTCAGTATCCTCGCCGTTAGCATTCAGGTCACGTTTATTCCTCCAAAGAGGTCACAACATTTATATCCGACCTGGAATAATGCCTGAATCTTCCAAGATGCTTTTGACTGTGCTTCTGTCATAATTTTTACTCTCAGGCCTCCCTCTTACTCGTGGAAAGCTTCAAGCACACTGCAGGTCCGGCTTGGCTTTCCGTCGTGATCAGAATGAATCTTCGGTTTTAACCATCACTGACACAGTTTCTAGCGATAGTAAAGTTCAACGATCTTTCGTAATGAAGGAAGAGCAACCCAAACAGTTTCTACGTTTAAAAGCCAAGAGGAACGACGGCTATGAAGGTGAAAATATAAATTTAATTGAGCCTCTCTCTATCATGATTTAATTAAATCATTTCTTCTATCTAAGGTGAGCGTTGACGACCACGCCCCTCCGACATTCACCACGTTGTATGAAATCATTGTTTTATTTGCAAAGCCAGTTTTTCGTACCGACCCTTGTACACGGGAACAAGTTTAAGCGCAATCGTAGCATCACTTGTTTAGTCTCAACGGCCAGTTTGTCAGTTTGTCCTCCACCTATATTGACTGACGGTCACCTAGGCTAAACCATTCAAATACAACTGACAATAACCTCTGAAATCAGGCCTACTCTGAGACCTTAAGTCGCCTAAAGTCGCCTAAAGTCGCCTTAAGTTTCTCTTGGTTGCTATTGGTTACGCAATGTTTTAAGTGTTCCACCCTTCCCAATTGAACCTGTCCACTCCATTCCAATCACAAGGATCAGAGGAGGAGGTATGGTGGCTGAATGGTTGTGCACTGGATTCAACATTAAGCAGTCCAGTTTTAGTCCCTAGCGTTGGAGCATTGCATCTTGTTCTTCGGCAAGATACTGTAAGCTTCATAGTGTCTCACCTATTGCGGATGTAAATATGGGTACTGGTTGGGGGGGGGGGGGGGGGGGAGAAGGTAACCCTGCATATGAGTTAGTGTCAGGACGGCAATGGCTTCCATTTACACGGAAACCCCTTGTGAAAATAGTCATGAAATCAGTGATAGCACTTTGAACTTAAATGTCCTTCACGCATTGCATCATTGCAAATTATCTCTCTTCCTAGGACTGTTAAGACGTTTGACCCCCATGTGAAATCGATTTTAAGAGCTCCTGAAATCAAAAGATTATGGTATGGTACGTTATTTTCTTTGCCAAGTGTTGAGCCAACATACGTTATTATACATTAGATTTACTATGAAAAGGCTTCGGCAGATAACTCAGCCCTCGGCATTGATGATTCATGATATCCTGATCAACCTCATCCAATAATTGCTTATTTATAGTACATGGTGTAGCTCATGAACGACCGCAGACCGCGAAATCCGGTCCGAATCCTCAAATCCTCATTTCAGCTCGAGAGATTCGACCTCCACCACTCATTTGGGAGAGTTACTGGGAGGACCTTGGGGAATTAGATTTGTCTCGAAGGACTTGTCAAGATCTATCACACCTACGACAAATGAACTGTCACGATGATTACTGGAGGCCATGCCGTAAGAAAAAAAATCTGGAGAGAGAGCTAAAAAAAGCGACAAATGGATATTTGCATCACAATCGACAAGTGTAAACAAACCGCGAATGAAGTAAAATACTTTCAAATTATTTGCAGCCAAACAAGAGAAAAAAGACAATCTCAATGCTGTTTTTTCCTTATCGCGCGAAATTGATCTGACTGGGACTTTACATGCTGTATTGGTGTGCTAAGTTGCGTAACTTTACTGTGGTATGTTTACATCAGTTTGATTAACATTTGAAAGAGATAAGCGAAGCTACTTATACAGGAAACTCTGAGGTTGGATCAATATTGCTTCGCACGTTTACCATGTGTCGCTGGGGTTGCCGTGAAAATGATATGGTGGGTAAATGAATTTGTAGCAATGCGAAGTTATTACTCGGTTCTGCCTGTTTACTTCGGAACGTTTAGAAGTTTTGAGAGTTTAGAAAATTCCAGAGCAAGATTGATTTAATTTGTAATGAATAACATTCGTTTACGTAAGTTACAAAAGGTAAACATGTTGCAGATATACTGAGATCGTCAAGAAGCCTCGGGAATTAAAACGAAAATAAGAGCTGAGCACAAGAACGAGTTGGGGGGCCATAAACAGAAGTTATCCTTCTCCAATCAGCTCCTATTCCCACTCATAGGGAAGTAAAAATGTAGCGCGCGCGTAACACCGGGCCGGGTTTACCTTAGCCACAAGCCTTGCAAACTGCTCATTGTTTGCTATTGACGAGAGAATTTTCTCGTTTTATTCAAGATATTTAAATGCAAGTTTTGCGGAACGAATTATTGTAAGGCGTGTGGAAGGGGAGATTTTCATGGTGTTATGACCGCTACGTCAGTTTGCAGAGTTTGTTTCCAGGTATGTTTAATTAACTTGTAAGAAATGTATACGAAATGAACAAAAAAGTTTAGAAGCTTCTTGTTCCACGCTTATATTAAACTTGGAGAAAAATAATCATGTACGACCGCTTATTTCGATTACGAGACAGTTTCACAACAGAGACGGGTAGTTCACTCAAATTTGTAAAAGCCAAGGCATTCCTCAGATATCATTATCGGCTACCTCTTTCGAGCCGATTTACCAAATGTTTTCTCAGGGATAATCTTCTAATTTAGAAAAACGTTTGCCTTAATCTAAAGGCAAACAATGCAGACACGAGACGAGTATCACTCACTCAGTACTATAAATTAGGGCAACGATGCGTGCGGTCAGTGAAACGTGTCGGAGAGGGTGTAGGGAAAACTGAATTTTAAGGTCCCCCCCCCCCGCTTCAAAAAGCGCTTGTGTCTCTCTGAGGAAGGGGGGAGGAGTATTTCTAGAGTCTCCATGTTCTTATAAGAAATTCTTCTCAGAAGCTACATTTCTTCTGATTTCAGCCCAAATGCCAAGGAGAAAAGGTTGGAAATACTCGGGAAAAATCAACCAAGAAAGAAATGAAGAAGAAGACAACAGTCAAGACAAATTCCTCCCAGTCCAAGAAATAACAACTAAATTTAAAAAGACTGATCGTTCTAAAAGAAAAACCAATATACACGTAGTTTCTAATGACTAAAATCTAGTTTCCAAATTCTAATGCTAATTTTATTTTCAAGCTGCTTATCAAACTTGCACTCACAGAGGCAATTCGTCAATAACTTACTCAGCCACAATTGCGACATTACAAGGCTTTACGTACCAATGCTTTTTCTAGTACAGCAGTTAACGTTAGAATCAAGTTGAAGTTGACCGCGTCTGTATTGAGAGCACTGTTATCTCCTTGACAAAAATAATCCTGCACTCACTGTTTATGTGCAGTCGTACCGGGCAATCGCGCCATTTTAAATGAAGTGTCGTGTGTAATCTGCGTTTGCTTCGGTTTTGCAGTGCAGCGCCATACTGTTTGTCCAATCTCTAGGGTTTGTCATTTTAAATCCGTGCTAATCTTCGCCATGCATTAAAATCCTTGTTCCTTAATGGGATAAGCTCATCTTTTCTAGTGTCTCTCAACTCTTGGAAAGTTATTTCCAGGTTTTCTCGATGAAAGAAAGTCCTTTATCGCGCTCAAAGTGACGCAACTTATTACTTCCGGTTTTGAGTTTCCCAAAATAGTTGGTGAGAATTCACATTCCGGAAAGAGCCCACGTCTGTCAATAAAAAAGCCAGTTACATCGAAAACTGATTAAGAACCATGTTCCACAAACCACTTTAGGTGCTACTAGTACCTTTTTACTCACTTACGCAAAATGCCACAAGAAAACGTGAAAAGACGTTGCAACCAAACGCAAGTCTTATTCAAATCCAACGGTTGAAAGGCCGACCAAAACTAGCAGGTGCCAAGCTTGCTTTGCTAATGGCTCATCAGTCAGAATTCAGAATCACTGCAACAAATTAAATGCGCGTACTAATCCAAAAAACAGCACCTAGCGCTCGCTGGTGTAACCTTAAGTCTCGCCCGTGACACTTGTCTTGAACTGATACACGGCCTCGAGTTTCGTGAGTTCATCTGGGACGTCTTTTGTGTTTTGCTTTTTTCTTTCTCTTCTTTTTCGAAAGAGGTACGCTTCCAAATGCTAAGAAACAAACAGAGGGAATTTTTTGAATACGATTATTACTCAAACGAGACGAAATTGTAAAAAGTCTTACCAGCGGGTGAGTTGTCGTCGCCTGTCGAAACATTCGATTCTTCCTCCCATGATAACCTTTAAATGAAAATAGAGAATTTGTTCGGCGTACACAAAACTTTTATCAGTACAAGCTCCAGAAATGTATGTTGTAAATGTGTATCAGACCACCTCGACTTAATCGGTGGAAATTCAAAGAGTTAAACCTGTTCAAAGTATCTCTCAAGGCTTGTCCATCACCATCCTCATAGCTGTCAACATCTGTTAGTACAAAAAGAAATAAGTTATGTTTATGACGCAAGTTACAAGGGGCTATTTCACCAAACTTTAGTTCAACTTCATTTTGCCCCCCACCCCCTCCCTCCAAAGGCATACGAACTTATGTCACAGACCGCGTTTGGAGGTTCCAAAGAGTAACCTGACTACTGGAAAATTTTTTCGCACGTGGTACAAATTTGGCAAAGGACCCTGACATGTTTTCCAGCCGCGCGCCAAATTGCGCGGAAAATAAAAGAAACCCTCGCTGTCAAACTGCTTAAACAGTTTTCAGCTTTAAAACACTGTGACTTATAGGCTAGTGTGGTTGTTTTATAACTTCTGCAAGAGAACTAGGTTCTGACAGCCTGAAAGCACGTCACCTGACCATTATAAGTGGTTGTTTAGGACTAAATTCGAACCTACAAACAAGAAGTAGAAGGATGACTGAGCGCAAAGAATATTACGACGGTCTTGTAAAACAAACTTTTTCGATATGTGAAGATAAATACTTACCAATCACATCATCAGCTTCCAGTGAACTCCTGGACAAATAGAGATATGTAAATACAAAAGAAAGAAGGGACAAATAGGTACTAAATTAGTTTCGTAATAGAATTTCAAAGTGACAAAAATTACATCGACATACAAAAGTAAAACTATGCCAAAAGACCACACGACTCTAGGAGGAGTTTGAGGCAGCGAGTGCCAGTTTAAATTTCTTCAAGTTATAAAATTTAGAGAGCTATAATTACATAGGGATGTGTCGTTATACCCACTGCATCCTCACCTTCCTACAATGGGTTCAAATTCTGCATAACCTGCACGAAAACAAAATCAAACGTCTGGTAACCATCATGCTATGAGATATTTCTTTTCTAACTTTTGAAAGTTTCATTTCAATTAAAAAATGTGTCCAAAAACATATACGAAATAGAGATCACCATATAACAGTTTAATAAAGCAAAACTTGGCGACACGCAGGACACGCGTTTCCCCTCTCGCGGGAAGATTTAAGGCAAGTGGAGGAGAGGTTTGCCTGGGGTCTGGCACTAATGACCTCTCGCCGGCTCACGCTGCTCAAGGACTCGTGCCGAAATGCTTATAACGCTGACCAACTCGCAGGCTTAGTGGGGCTATGCACTTAGCTCGGTGATCAATTATTTTTCCTCTGTTAAAATACAATTTCACCACATCTGTAAAGACAGCATATCATTGCACACGTATTTAGTACCTAAAAGTCGTAGACGGACATTCTGTCTCTGTTCATCTGAATGCTGCGGACATCGATGAGATCTAAGAGAACATTGCAACAAAGATAAACATTATAGATCAATAAAAAGGATTAACGAGTGTAAAAGAAGGTTCGAGATTCTTTGTATAAAAAAGACTGCAATTATAAGTTTTTGGGGAATATTGTTCCTCCAAAACAAGGCAGAAACTAACCAAAAGAATTAATTTAAGATGGATGTTCGTCTCTCCATAAAAATTAGACACATGCCAAAAATCAACTACAGCTTCTTGTAACTTTTTGCCAGGAAATGAACAAAGAAGAGAATAGTGTAGAAGCACATGGAATGTTCTCCCCGGACATCTGTATAAACAATAGTTCATGTTATTGAAATTTTGGTACTTCTCTCCTCTCTGATGCCAAACAAACACTCTCTCTTCGGCAAGTTCAAAAACTACTATAGACCAAACATAGCACTTTGTTTAAAGTCTTTCATTTGTATACAATCTCATAAAAAATAAATTTACCTTGTGCACATGCGTGCTGTATGTTCTGATATTACACCACACGTCTGCAAAACAAATAGTTAGATAATAACGAAACAAAGATCGAATTAGAGGAAGATTATCCATGTATACATTCTTCTGAAGGAAGGTTTTAGTATCATCAAGTTAGACCTTTAAGTATTACCATGTAAGCAGTATTGTACTTGGATTGAAAGCTGTTTGAAAAATAAATCCTTATTGTAAGTAATGTATTACTGAAAACACATTGTACGTACTATACTAAAGTTGGTGATTTTGTTTCGTTTTGCTCTGTATTGTAAGGTAATGCTTTGAAAATAATTATATCAAATATAACTTATTGATGTTTAGAGAAAGGTAAGGCACAGGTAGTGTGTGAAATAACTTGAATTTCCTAAGGTAAATGTACACACCTGGGAAAGAAGGCTCTTCTTCTCCTCTGAAAAATATAATCGAAACAGTTTATGTTATCATAAAGACAAACACAACTTTTCCAAATTATTGGGAAAGACATTGTCAGCTCATTCAAAATGTAGCAATCACCACCAAAATTTGGTCAGCTTCTTTTGCAGTTATGGGAGAAAAATAACTAAGTGTGTAATGGCTAACATTCTGACCACTGGACCCATAGGCACACATACAAGCACTGGCTGAATGATTTTGTTGTGTTGATTGGAAAAACTCTTCTTTCTCTCAATGCAATCTTCCACACAGGGGTACATTCCTGAGTGGAGAATGGGCACTGATGAACTGTCAGGGGGAGTCTTGCAAAATTACCAAGGGGGAGAGGGGTAAACTGAGGATAACCCCCCCTTAAATCATGAGATTTCAATGTGTGATAGTTTATCGTAGCGTATCCCTCATCAGTGAACATGCAACTGAAATCTAGAGCCCATAATCTATCCCTAATTACTGTACACACCATTTCCAAGGGGTTCAAAGGCAGCCACAGTGAGTCCAGTCTACAAAATACAAAAACTGAATCAACATATTAAACTTTCAAAAAATTATTTCCTGCTTTACTCAAAATATTCTACACAGTATTGCAACATAAATAAGCTGAATTTTACCCTCGTTGCTGGTAATTCGCCACTGTGAACAGAACTAGGCGTGCCTGGACGTGGTGTACCAGCTTCACCTTAAGACCAAAAAAAATAAAGAAAAAACTCAACTGAAGTGATACAAGTCAATGAGCAAGACTCTACCTTGAATTTTTTTTAAATGCGCAACAGAGCCACAAACTGAACTTAAAATTAGTAATTATTTCACATACCATTCTTCCTAGGGGCTTTTGCTCTCCTGGGTGAATTTCCCTTGAAAGACAGAACAATTTTGATAGCAATAAAGTAAGACTTGGGTAGTAACCATTTAACCCTTAATTCCCAAGATCTAATTGTTAATTCTCCCTTCTAAATGTTACACATTTCCTTGTAAATAAGTCATGAGAACTTCATGTTAAATCAAGATAACATCTTCCACCTGATTAGCTTGAGTCTTCTCTTTACCTGTTTGCTGGATAATGTATGAATATTGAAAGGAGAAGTAACATGTTAATCACCCCTGGGAGTTGAAGGGTTAAAAGAGGCCACCCCTTCCTTTCCTACATTTCACTCCCATAAGTGATTGACATGTAACCTCTCCCTATAACATCCACACATTATCCAGCCAATATGTAATGAGAATACTCAAACTTATCAGGTGCAAGTGAGTAGTCTTGATCTACCACCAAATTCTCGTGACTTATTTATAAGGAAATGAATATCAGCTAGAGGAGAGAATTAACAATCAGATCTTGGGAGTTAAAAGATTAAGTTATGATTAAAAATGGCAAACCCTTCCACTACTCATTAGCTTTTCATGTGTTATGAAACACATACCTTGAATTTGAATTTGCTAAATGAAGTTTATTCATAATGAGATGAAAATTCCATTTACTTAGCTTCTTAAAAAGTCATTACCATTTGAAAGCTTACCCTGTCTCTCTTATTCTTCTTTCCTGCAAAGTGAAAAAAAAATTTTTTTCTTGTTAACCCTTGAAAACTCATTATATTTGTGAAAAGCAGCATGTTCATTGCACTTGAATACTAAAAAAGGTAACCAATATATGCCTCAAAGAAGTGAAAACAAGTCCCAACAAACCTGGTTTTCTGTCTGAATTCCAAGTCCAGTCATCGTCAAAGTAGTTGTCATCATCATCATCTCCGTCAATCAGTTTGCCTGTGGTTGCAAGCCTGGCAAATTGATGCAAGATGGGAAACTTAAACTTAAATCTTATTAAACAGTGACCATTTTTATGGAAAAGTCCTGTAAATTAATATATGTGTCAAAACTTTGACCTCTAATGGTCCCATTTCATGCACTGCAAACAAAACCTTGAATAGAATGCTGGTTGTTTTTCACAGGTGAATCCATCTAAATTTGCAAACAGTACCCTTATACTACAGGTTCTCTTAATGAGACAGTCTACAAGCCAAATATAAGAATTTTTTTTTTCAGATTTTGCAAATTGTTCTTGCTCAGCAGATTTAAGTTCCAGCAGAAAATACTACCACAAAAAAAATGACCAGAAATTCATGTATTTTCTTCTCTCTGTCAAATGGTTAAAAAAATCCCACTACAAAACCTTGCATTCCACCTCATTGGAAATATCCATCACTCTCCAAATTATCTGTGGTAGAACATTTCTTTGCTAGTTTGAAAATTACCACTAAAAAATTGTATAACCATTTTCTAAATTCAGTTTCTTTCCTTCGTTGTTCAGAGACTTACAGAGAAAATCCCAAAAATTAGTTCCAACAGAAATTTCCATTACCTAAAGTAAGCAATAATTTTGTACCAACTGAACTAATTTGAGCAGTATGCAGTGTTCAAATAACAAATTTAAATAAGATAATTGAATAATTCATTCATACAACCTCCTACTGGCCAGTCGGCTGCTGTTACGACCCATTCCTAGGCATTTTTCTAGGTGAGGGGCAAATCTGTTAGCAGCCATGTTCCTCTGACAGCTGGGACAAATGCACTCAACCTGTTTCTTTAATGGTCCCTGCCCAAACACATCCAGACCATCACGGTCCACCACTTCTGCAATAATGAATAAAAAAAAGGGGACTTAATTCCCATGAGTGACCAAGAAAGAATTTCTTGTCACCATAGCATTACAACATCAGGCAGATGTGATGAAAACAAAGTAAAATATCAATTAAAGGATTATTAGTTGATCCACAACAAAATTTTCCAAACTATCATAATTAAATTGTACAGTAGACACCTTAAGATTGATTGGCCTACAATTTCTCCTAAAAATATCACCCTTGAATCAAATAATTTAGTTAGAAGCCCTTTCAGTCAAATCATACTTTTTCATGTATTAACCCTATAACTCCCAAGATCTGATTGTTATTTCTCCCCTCTAGCTGCTACACATTTCCCTGTCAATTAGTTATGAGAATTTGGTGTAAGATCAAGACAAAGATATCTACCTGATTAGTTTGAGAATTCTCATTATCTCTTTGCTGGATAAAGTATGGATATAATAGGGAGAAGTTACATTTTAATCACTTCTGGGATTTCAAGGGTTAAAACAAAACAATACACATATAAGAGAAGAAAAGAGGCATCACATCTTGAACAACAGGGCCGACTTGTTCAAAGGGCAGATAATGCTATCCAACAGATAAATCACTTCCCAGGGAATGAGTGTCACCAAAATGTACTGCCCTATCTACATCACAGAGATTTATCCAGCAGATAAGGTAATTGAGTATTATCAACTGAGTTGATAACATAAATATGCTACCATAAATAGTTTAAAAGCTGACATTTCAAGCATTAAACCTTCATCAGAGAAATGGCAAAGGGCTAACACTTGAAACATCAGCTTTGAAACCCCTTATGGTGGCCAGTTTTCTTTATCAACTAAGTCAATAATCCTAAATGACCCTGTTATACTCCCCACTGATGTAGCACTTCAATTTCTCTAAAAACTTACCCCTTTATCAAGTGGATAGCCTTATCCACACTTTAGTCAACCAAGGACAAGTAAAAAGATAATATAAGGTCAACACCAGACAGTTATTAATATTATTACTGAGAAAAGTAATAAATGAGAAGTGCTCTGTTAAATTGTTTTCCAGTAGGCTACTTTTGTATAGATAAGAATAATTACACTTTGTGTTTTATTGTAACATGACATTGAGGACTAAAAAAAGCCACAAAAAACTTGAACAAGAAGCAGTTTCCAAGTTAGAATACTTACCAAACTGTTTCATACTGATCACAGAAAGAACATGAAAAGCAAAGTAAATATGAAAACATTTAGCATTCAGCAAGTTATCGAATAAGGAACTTGAGCTAAAAGAATTATTTTAGAGCTGTAATGGTAAATTCAATAACATGTTAATTGAATACACATACTGTTAGTTCTTGAAATCCTCACAAATCATTCTTAGATCCCAGATATAAAGCTATTTCATAAGCAAATCACTGTATTTTAACCACACAACCTAACAGATACAGTTGCATAAACAATGCTTCCTTTTGAAACCTCTCATTCCTCTCAGAATTTACACAAGAAGAATTGTTTCCTATGACAACAGGCCCCTTTACCCCTGTCTACTTTTCTATTCACCAGTGAATAACAAACTGTTGGAAGTAATTTTTAGTGGTACCCCTCATGCACTTGGTCCCACTCCCTTTATCAGAATACCATATTTTTCTCATATAAGTGCCCTTGCTTTAATCAAAGCCCTCTCTTGGATAAGCATGCCCCCCTCCCCCTCCCCCTCCCCCCCACAACCCTTTTGCCAAAATTTTAAACAAGCATCCAGGTGCTTATTCAAGGAAGTATGGTCTTCAATCATCTTGTTCAGCCAAAATCTAGTTATTAAGCATATCATCTTGAGAGTTAATTTGCTTGTTGTTGCTTGTCTGTTTCAGAAACCAATTGTTATGATTTTAATTACATTACACCTTGAAGTAAAGGTGAAGTCTGTACTCAAGCCTATAGGCCCACCCAGCCACAGCTTATCCCAGATTCCATGTTGGATAAAGTTACTAGGAGTATTACTACTCTCCCCTGGATGTGATGCTAGTCCATTGCAAGGTTATCCCCCAACATTTTATCAGGCTTCCCTGAAAAATTGCTGCCACCCATTCATAATCCTGGTTAGAGAGAGGCACTCTGAAAGTACAGCATTTTGCCCAACAACACAACACAATGACCCAGCAAGGTCTACCACTCCAACATCTTAACCCAAAGCCACTGACTGTCCTGCCCTTACACCTCTCCTCAACTACTAACTGTCTTAAAATTACAAGTGAGCGGTGTACAACAAAATATGTAAGGGCAAAAGTAGATGACACTAACATTTTTTCATCTGATTGCTCAAGGACACTGTACACTCCTTGTTTAACGGAACGATGAATGTCTAAACAAACACCGACAATGGCCTCATCAATCAGCTCATTCACAATACCAGACTCCAAGCTGGAATCCTATGAAAAATAAAAGGAGAAAAAAAGTTCATTTAAAACATCCAACTCACCAGGCGTTTTATTACATGGGTTTCAATAACTTTTTTCCAGTGGTGAGGTAGATGGCAGTACCCTAAGGCAAAACCCAAACAAGTGAGCCTGCTTACAGGCTAAATAGTCAGTAGTAGACCACCAGCAACTGGATTTTCATGAAACTCTTGCATTATACACGACATAAGAAGGTTTGATAATTTGACACCCAAAGAGAAAGAGGGAGTTTTAATACATCAAAAGGATGGAGCAGTAATAGTGCTCTGAGGTCTTGATTTCTGGCTTTGGAACCAGTAACCACATAAACCCCCTTACAAAAATATGGAATGATTTATTGTTTATACCAAGCCCCAGACTTGTTCCAAGATTGGATAACCCTACCCACGGATAGCATAGCATGTTTTTCTATCACTTCTCTGTCAGAAAGTGATTTATCCTTTGGATAGCCTTGTCTACCATTTAATCAAATGGGCCCAGACAGATAATCAAACTGTCAAAAGCTAATTGATTTTGCAGTCTCACCGAGTCTCGATTAAATGGAAAAAATATCTGATAACACTTGCATAATATTGTAATCAAGGAGTTTTTTCAAACAAGACAAGCTTGATAATAGTAGTTGAGCTTTAGTTAACAGGAGTAAGAGCGGGTAATTTTGAGTAATATTAATAGTGTTGGTGAAGTTTTAGATACATGTATAGCTATTGGTCGAATTAAACGTGAGATGTATCTTAGGGTAATATTAATCTGTGGAACGACATTTTAAAAAACTCACTTCATCCAGGTCTAAGCTTTCCACTTCCGATGGTGAACTTCCAGTTTCCAGTAGCCCGCTCATAACTTCAAGTCTAGATCTGAAGGTGTCTATAAAATCAGAGCGCCGAGGCACGCCATTTCCGCAGGGCAAAGTTAGTGCAAAGTTTCCTAGGTTTAATATTTTTCTTGAGAAATTTTCCTTAGCCAGGAGCCTAAGTTAGCAAAACGTCCCTGGACGATGCTACATTTTGCGAGTGTATCAAGTTCAACGGCTATCACATGGCTGAATCCAATTTGCAATTTTCATCCCAAAACAGCGTTAACGAAACCTTGGCCAGGTTACATGTCAATACAGCAGCAGTCGTGGAAATTCGTTTTTCTTCGTGATTTCCGGAATTCTACCGAGAGCTCTCGTAAAGCTTCTAAAATTCCGACGGATCTCCGACGAGACATCGAAGGTCAGCGGAGTGCTTTCTAAACCTTGCAGAAAATGGCGGAAAGCTTGCAGAACGGGAGTCAAATTAGGAAAAACAAACGACATCAGTAGCCAATTACAACATGTCTAGGTTAACAGAACAGCAAATCTTGTCAAGAGCCAGAGCCTCCTCTCTTGAAAATGTGAAGAATCTTAATTTTTGGTGAGCGAGCGACACTTTTTTCACCTCTATTGTAGAACGAGATCGAAGGAAAATGACGCTATATTTTTGTTGTCATAGTTTCACGTATATATATTTTCTCTCCTTGTAGGGGAAGTGATTTGAGCGATGTAAGTACAGTACGATTGCTTGTCTTGTTTTAAATTCTGAACTTAATTGAAGATGTCTGTAATTAAAACCCAGTGATTTTTTTTATATAATTATATAAAATTCCTTTATATTTCAACAAGGATAAGATTTTTATTGGTCTCAATCTTATTTACACACAATTTCATTGTTTTTCTCCTCCAGATTTCTGTTTTACGCCAGATGCCAAATGTTGAAGTTTTAAGTTTAAGGTTTGTGTTGGGAAGTGAATGCTCTTATACACAGTCATTTAAATTTTCAACCAAAGGTCTTTGTCACTGCATTGACATTCCTTAGCCTGGTCTTTCTCTTTGATCATTTGAAATTGTAGATTTCAAGCATACTTTTTTTTTTTTAGTGTTAACAACATATCAAGCCTGGAAGACTAAACCCTAACCCTAAGCAATTTTCAACCAAAGGTCTTTGTCACTGCATTGACATTCCTTAGCCTGCTCTTTCTCTTTGATCATTTGAAATTTTAGATTTCAAGCATACTTTTTCTTTAGTGTTAACAACATATCAAGCCTGGAAGACTAAACCCTAACCCTAAGCAATTTTCAACCAAAGGTCTTTGTCACTGCATTGACATTCCTTAGCCTGGTCTTTCTCTTTGATCATTTGAAATTTTAGATTTCAAGCAAACTTTTTTTTTAGTGTTAACAACATATCAAGCCTGGAAGACTAAACCCTAACCCTAAGCAATTTTCAACCAAAGGTCTTTGTCACTGCATTGACATTCCTTAGCCTGGTCTTTCTCTTTGATAATTTGAAATTTTAGATTTCAAGGATACTTTTTTTTTTAGTGTTAACAACATATCAAGCCTGGAAGACTAAACCCTAACCCTAAGCAATTTTCAACCAAAGGTCTTTGTCACTGCATTGACATTCCTTAGCCTGGTCTTTCTCTTTGATCATTTGAAATTTTAGATTTCAAGCATACTTTTTCTTTAGTGTTAACAACATATCAAGCCTGGAAGACTAAACCCTAACCCTAAGCAATTTTCAACCAAAGGTCTTGGTTACTGCATTGACATTCCTTAGCCTGGTTTTCTCTTTGATAATTTGAAATTTTAGATTTCAAGTATCCTTTTTTTTTTAGTGTTAACAACATATCAAGCCTGGAAGACTTTGCACATTGTAAGTATTGTTGATTTTGGTTTGATAGAAAATATTCATGTATGGGTTCTCTAACAATTCACAAGATTGAACAATTCATAAGATTAATACTGAGGTTTAGTTATTTTTTTTCCTGCAAGAAGGTGTAATTAAGGTGAGGACTTGGGAAAAGTGCACCCTAAAACAGAGATTTTTTCCAGGGCTAGTGACAGATGCAAAGATTGTGGGAATATTTATTTCAGGAATCACAAATGTTTGTGTTTCTTGATGGATGGTGTCCCTTTAATTGAATTGTCTGTAATCTTTTCACTACACAAATAGAACAAGCTTACCCGGGGTACCCATGGGAGACATGGTAGCCCAATTGTTCAAAGGGAGGAAATGCTACCTACTGGGAAAATCTGTATCCAGTGGATAGTGTAATGTGTTTTGTTAACATTCATCTGCTGGATAGCAATTTATCCATTGGATAGCTTTATGCAACCTTTGAACTACAAGGCTAATAGTTGCTAGGCTGAACTGTTGGTCAAGAGGTCTGGGTTTGAGAAGCCTGAAGAAGCAGGATAAGTTCTGGCTCCATGCACTATTAGGTTCAAGTACAGACTTTGCCTTTTTATCTAGGATACTCAGGGGCTGCCATGCATCCAAATACCATCCCAAATGTCAGATGCCTGGCCACAAGCCTTCTTTCCACACACAATCTCAAAAGATAACCTGGGTATCTGCTAATCAAATTAAATAAACCCCCTCAGTGGCTTTTCCTTACCATGATGTTTCTTAGATTTCCCTGAAATGCTGAGGTCAAGGACAGTCACCTGAAAGCTATCCACATTACCTTTTGGAACAGGGCATACACCTTCACATTTTTTCTGACAATTTTTCTCAAGAGAGTTGTATAGTACATCACACATACTTGACTACTGAATATAAAGTTTTTCTCCACCCACACTCCCATCCTTAACCCTTTAACTCCCATGATCTGGTTGTTAATTCTCCCCTTTAGCTGTTTTTCCTTTTTTCCTCATTTCCTTTTCCTGGTAAATATATCATAAAAATTTGGTGTAAGATCCAGATAACAACTTGTACCTGATAAGTTTTAGTATAATTCATGGATGGTGTAGAGAGAAGTTACATTTTAATCACTTCTGGGAGTTGAAGGGTTAATCATTGACTGATAACTTTGATAAATTTCTAGTGAACTACATTGTTTGCTTCTGTTCTTCTTATTTTGTTTCGTGAAGGTCCAAGATTAAGAGAATTATATTTGAGGAAGAATAACATTGAAGACATCAGTGAGATAGGTTGTCTGAAGAATCTTCCTAAGCTAAGAGTGCTGTGGCTTTCAGACAATCCTTGTGCCAATGTGGAACATTACCGAATGACTGTTCTAAAGAATTTACCCAAACTCACCAAGCTGGACACTGTAGGTTGGTGAAATTATATCTGTTTTAGTGACATCAGAGGCTATTGTTTGCTTTTGTTGATCCTTTTTCCTTTTGTTTTCCCTGCCTTTTCTCTGTGTGCAAAATGAGGGACTCAATACTCAATATCAGAGGTGAATGTTGAACATTTCCTAACCCTTTCACTCCCAAGATCTCATTAGTAATTCTCCTTACTGTCTGACATACAGTTCTTGTGAGGTTATGTCTGAGAATTTGGTATTGGATCAACTAATGATCCCTTGGCTGATATTTTCTTTTTTCTCATCACTTACGTACTTGATATTGTCTTGATATTGTAAGGAGAAATTCTGTCTTGGTCACTCATGAGAGTTAAAGGGTTAAAACAGGAATCAGATTTCATAGCAAGATCTTTATAGGTGTTAATTGAAGAAATATTGTTCCTAATTGCATCATGATTTTCACAACTTTAGGATGAAATGTCTTAACCAAGCTCTGCAATGAATGTCAATCAGAAATAGGATAGATTCAAATTAATTGAGTGTGTATTGTCTTACTAGTGGTTGAGGAGTCAGAAGTGGAAGAGGCAGCCAAAGAAGGAACCGAAATCAAAACACCAGATGAAATTCCTGTCCATGATTTAGAATTGACTGCCACCGTTGGAAAGGTGATGATAGAAATTTTGATTTTCAACTCATTTATTTACATAGTTGTACAGTAACACCTATTGACTGGTCTAACTGAGTTGCTTTCATGCCAGTCTTAACCTTTATTACCTGAGAATGACCAGTACTTGATTTCTCCTTACAGCTATACTGCAGGAGCATTCATTGAGGTTATGAGAATAGATGAAATGATCCACAACCTAAGGAGCTTTGACTATTGAACAAATTCTCTTTGTCAGCACTGAAGGAAACGTGTAAAAAAAGTATGGAGAATATAGATACCTATGTTAGGGTGTAAAGGGTTAAACTTTTAACCTGTTTTTCTGCAGGATGTTCTCAAAACTGTTGATGCTTTGAGTGAGGATGCTAATCAACAAGTGTCAACAGGTAGGTTTCATAAACAAGTTCAGCTAAATGTCCAATTTCAATGATGATATTTTAATCAATCTTTCACTCGCCAGAATCTGCATAGGTAGGAATTTTTCCTGGACAGCTCTTGAGAGAGGAAAGCTAGGATTATACAGAGAAATGTGAATAAGATTGCAAAGCACTCAGTGTAGGCTATATTGCAAGCATTGTACTCAGAATAAATTGGTATTTTCATAACTTGCCACACCACCATGTTAAACAAAATTATATTGTGGGAAATCCAATCAAGGACAAGCATTGCATTGACCATTTGGTAAAGGGGTTCAAAATATGGAAATAGTGCTGCTTTTCTTAATGTTCATTTTTGGCATGTTTATTTTGTTTTCATCTGCAGAAAAGGGTGATCCGGAATCAGCACAAAGCAATTTAGTAAATGAAACCAAGTATGTAGAACTATACAGACATAAGTGCTTAAGAATTGCCTTTTTGGCAATTGCTTTTAAGTAGAATGGTAAACTCATTTGATCAGACAATGGTCCTTGTACACAGGTGGGATGCAGTCTTCTCAATTTCATAAAAAGGCATAAAATAGCTGGACTCTTGACTTTGCAGAAATTCCAGGATGGTTTTGCATGAAATGCAGTTAAGAGGGGTGATTTCATCAAGTGAGTTGGCCTCTGGACTGCAGATTAACCCTCTAAGAGCGACTATAATCCAAATTCTCCTCACAATACCACTCCTGAATCATTTTGCATTTGGACCCAACTAGTATCTGGGAGGCTCGAATAAGAATCCTATCCTTTTTTCACTGAATTGTATTTGGTTTTTGTCAGTAAACTTCGAGCCCAGTTAGGACTGAAGCCACTGATGTTGGATGATCAAACCAATGGTGTGACAACCATGGCGGCAACAGATTCCCATCGAACAGAGCCTGTAACAGTTTCTCCCACCCCTAGAGTAAGTTTTGGTTCTGTGAATGATTCAATTTTTTTAAGAATCGTTATTTATTTGAACCATTTAATACACTGAAGCACAAAAGTATTCGCCTGTTGTCATGATGAGTAAGGTTTTGGGGAAACGTAACTATTTGTTCATGCGTGAGTTCATCGAGAGATGAGGCGCACGGGAAGTTAAGAGAGCACGAAAGATGCTGGAAAGTCAGGGGATTTTTCAATAGCATTTTGCACGCTAGGGTATGTCAAGGAAAATCTCTGAACAAGGGTTTTCATAGAGAAAAAAAAGACAAAACAAAACAGGTAATACCTCGAACGAACTGGTAGTTCTCACATTATTTTGTTTCCCGGGCACTTCTTGCGCTTTTTAATCACATAAACATTAAAATCGTCCTTGAATTGATCATGGACTTTTATGAGATCCAAAAAGCACCCAGCCTCATTTACAGTTCTTTTACTGAAATCTTGGCCTCTAACACTGAAAAAAGAATCGAAAATTCTTTCTTCCGTAACCTACATTAAATAGGAAGGATTTGAACAAAGATTTAAATCTGCGCTTTCTATCATACCATCTGACTGTTTTTGTTGTATAGGTGGCACTGGTTTCAGTAAACGCACAGTAAGCTTCTCAAATCAAACGTCTTGTTAAAACTAAATTCTCTTTTTCTCGCAGAGTCAGAATATTTTATCTGCAGTTCTTACTTTGGTACAAGAACTCGACCGTACAAGTCTCTTAACTCTTCGACAAGAGATTGACCAACATCTTCAAGATCTTAATGATGATGTAGAAAGTAAACCGTATTCTGAGAACAAACCTCCTCCAAATGAAAAGGAGGCAATGGTGGACTAAGACTGAAACTGCGATGCTTTTATATTAACGTAGATGTTGGACTTATATCCGTAGCTAAAATGACAGACTACCTTGTCTTGACAAGTAGAAGTCATCTTGTAAATCTCATTCTGATAACAAACCTCCACAAGAGAGGGAAGAAATTTTGGACTGAGAAATAGGGTCTGCTTTTCCTTTACCTTAGAAATTGGACTTCTATCCGGCGTAGCTGAAAGGACGGAATTTCTTGTACTGACAAATAGAAAGCATCTTGCAATTTAATCCATCGGTGGTTTTGGAAGTCTTACTTGTAGCTTAAATATTTGGAAGGGGATTGTGTGAAATTTTGATCTATACCGATTCTGACTGTGTATGATACACTTCTGGGCGTGTAGCTTGGTTTATCGAATTATCCAAGTTTGCGAACCATTCGTCTCATTGCCTGACCACTAGTGTCTAAAATCCAAAATCGGCCACTAGCGTCCAAAATCCAAAATTGGCCACTAGTGTCCAAAATCTAAAATTGGCCACTAGCGTCCAAAATCTAAAATTGGCCACTAGTGTCCAAAATCCAAAATCGGCCACTAGTGTCCAAAATCTAAAATTGGCCACTAGTGTCCAAAATTCAAAATCGGCCATTAGTGTCCGAAATCTAAAATAGGCGACTGGTGTCCTTAAGCCAATATTGGCTCCCAGGGTCCAAAATCCAATGTTGGCCTCTAGTGTTCAAAATCCAATCTTGGCCACTAGTGTCCAAATCCAATATTGGCCACTGGTGCCTTCATAGAAGACATTTCAACTAGGTGGCCTTAAACCAAAACGATTCGTAACCAGAACAAAGTTAAATATGGCCATAACCATCAAGAGCCCGGAGTAATGCCATGCAGACTGTTTGAAGCGCAGGAAAACACAAGTGACCTGCAAATTACGACTGCTTTTTTAGTTTTGTATCATATTGGTGGCTGAAAGGGTGACAGGAGTTTTCTGAGCTGAGCCAATCATAGAGCGAATAAAAACAGAGTTAAGGCAACATCCCGAAGTACTTTCGACACTCAGGTGGAAATAGCTCTACCAATCAAATACCAGATATGTTAACTAACTTTCTGTTCCCTTCTCCACGAATAACCAATCCCACGCACTGTTCATTCCAGAATCTTTTATTTTTCTTCTAAACTTTAGTTAAAGCGAAAATATCGTTAAACTGACATAATACTACAATAAACTTGTATACTAGTATTACATGTATATTCTAGATAAGAACTTCTAGGACGGATATGTTTCACTTTCTATTGGTGGCCAACATTTTAGAAAAGGTTCGCTTTAAAACAAACTACCATGCCTCTCGATTGCGTTTTTTTTTCCGTTTCTTAAATGGCCCTTTACGCTGTCTTGATCAAAGATTTCGCTTTAAATAAATTGACTTGGTTGATCCAAAGTACGTGCGGAAAATTCTTACATGTGAAAGATTGCCTCTAATTCTAAAGATTTTAAGATAACAATCTAAAAAGTTTACAAATACCTTCACGAACGTTCTAGGAAAAAATCATGACAATTACCAATGGCCATTACAGCTTTGCATTAAAATCATTCCTTGATATAAGAATGCAAATACAGTATACTTCGTTTACAAATTCCAGCTGGTTATAATGCTAGCTAAGTTACTACATGGATCATTTAATCACATGATTAAGTCTTGGTTTCAGTAAGTTATGAAAATAGCTAAATGTTAGCTTTAAAAGCAAGTTATTTACATTCAGCCTGCTTATAATTCTCCTGATTGAATTGATTATCCTGTTTTTAACAAGTTTGAGAGCAGAAAGAGACACCTCGCAATTCTCTACAAAAAGTTTCGGTTTTTCAAATATACTTAGAGTTTACAGTATCCCAATATCCCTCACTAACTATATTTCCCCCATGCTTCCATTTGAATTGCAGAATGCCCTTCAACTTTATCATGCGTTACTCCCACTAGCCCTCTTATCATTACCAAGGTATGAAGCCACATGTTAAGACTAAGCCTACAGAAGGTGCTAAAAGTAAACGCAGGGATCATAATATCTTTCTTGAAAGACCCGATGTTGAATCCCAGAAGTAAAGGAGCGTATCCCCCCCCCCACCCCGCCCCGCTCCCATTTAGATCCCCAAGACATCTCCACGTCTTTCAGAGAAGTTTTCAGTTGCAGTCGAAAATCTAAAACCATGTAATCATAACAGTCAATATGAACAAAGATTGACATTATCAATACCCAATAGGAAATCAACAGGTAAAATACTAAAAGCACAGGAGTTCGGGGGCGAACAAGTCACGATTGATTTTCGTTTTGCAATTACAAACCGACGTAAAACAAAGATGATATAGTCCCGAATCGCTTTTGACACTCGATTGAAAAAGCCTTTTATACAGGAGTTTCCTCCTTTTTTATTCCTTATGCTCCTGACCCATTATTCCCTTTCGGGCTTTGCTCAGCTTCAGAACTTATAAACATGACAACAAACGCACCCATAAGGAGAGCAAAGGAAGACAAAAAATGCCACAGGTCATGCCAGTCGAAAAATCCAAAAATGACACATTCTTCGTTTTGGTCACGAGAGTTTTCTGGCGACGATGTTTTGTTTGTGGTGGGTAGCGCTTTAAAAACGGCAAAAGCTGCTAACAAAATGAAAATGGTGAGAAAGATGAAAAGACCTTGTAAAATGGCCTTGACTGAGTAATCACAATCGCAAACACACTTGCATTCGCATTTGCAAAGCTTCTTCCAAGGCCTAGCTTTAGCTAGGATTGCGACAACGCTACAGGCAATGCATGCAAACAGAAACACCTGAGCCAGATCGCTAAACAAATATAACATAAAAATCCCACAGGGCACTATCAGGCCGCCCAAAAGGAATAAAAACGCATCACATTTATCTTTACAGTCATCACTACGAATCTTTTTGTGGATATCTAATTTACGAAAAGCCCAAAAATCCATCACAAGCCACCAAATGATTAGGAATGCAAAGAAAAACCCCTGCATTACTTTGTTGAGCCCAGAATCGGAGTTAAATAGCACACCAAAGTAGTTAAAAGTAAAAAGAGGCACAATGAAAAAAAGGAAGAAGTTAGAAGCGCCAACTGGGTGTTTCGCATTTCCAGAAGAGGGACAACGATTCTGCTCAATGCCATTATACAACAACAGCACAGTTAAACCAGCTATGATAAACATGAAGGCCGAATCGAACTGAAATGTGAACCTGCTTGGGCAGAAGTGGTAAAGGGTGGAAAACAATCCCTCGAAGACTAGTCCCCAGGAAAACGCATACCCAATAGAAAAACAGTACCTCTTTTTCATTGCTTTGGCGAAAAATATGTTCTCCTCTTTTTTCCTTTCTTCCGTTTCCATGGGGTTTTCGGGTTTTGGAATACCTCCCTCCAAATGATGAATGTTAGTTTCAGGACATGACAGAATATGTTCTGGTAGCCTGGATCCCTGAACTTTGGCGGCTCTGCTTTTGCAACGAAGATTCACCTTGGTTTCCAGTATCAGTACCCACACGACTAAGATTAGGCCGTGGAGTATGTAAGTCAAGTTACTTATCATCAAGTTAAACGGAATATCATGACTTGCTACTCTATAACAAAAGTCGTTGTAGTAACAATTATCTCTGTCCCCTTCCTGAATCATCGTATACCAGTTTGCAAACACGAACTGAAAAGCACCTACCATAAGCACATTACCCACAATTCCTGTGATATAGGAGAAGGTCTTTGGACCAAAGGAAAACCAGTGATCTATGATTACCTCCCACAGGGCACAAATTTTTAACTTAACATTATCATTGCCCTGTTCACCTCTATCAACCTTGACCTTGGTAAGAGACTCTTCGAAGAGAAAATACGCAAAGATAGACACTAATATACCGACCAGAAATGATACAAAAAATAGGACACAAATAGGCGTGGCATAATTATAATCAAACGACCTTGTCAGCCTTAATATGACATTTTTTGACTCACTAAGTTTGACGTCACCTGATAAGTTCTTCAGACCAATTCCAATGAACCATTTGGAGATGGAATCGGTTATAGGGGGAATGGAAACTCTGGATAAAGTTATCCGTCCTTTTGTTGCGAAGGAAAGTCGAAGAGATTCCTTCTTGTAATCTATTCTCTCTAAGTCTTTCTGGACGTCGACTTCTTTACAGTTCTGCGATACCTTTAAATAGGCAGCAACTTTTGATTCAGACGTGGCAGTGATGTCCAATTGTGTATCAGAGATTCCTTGAGGTGGAATGAACTGGAACACACGCACCTCGTCTCCCTGGACCTTGACTGTGCGTGGTTGATCAAGCGCAATTTCTGATGCACCTTCGGTTATTTGCACTGTGAAAGAAAGTCCAATGCCTTTTCCCACCACGGATAACAACTTCTCTCCTGTGTTTTGATTGTTGGTAAAACCGGTTGGACAAATGCTTAAAGTGTTCCAAACTGATGTTGGCTCTGAAACGTCCACATGACCAAGTAGAGACGACTCGCCTTGCTGGTACAGGGAAAGTTGCAAGAAACCTAAAAATAAAAGGGATAATCTAGCGCATAAATATATCAATAACTATCAAAACAGATGATAATAAGATCTCATAAGAGCCTACTAATGTGGGATTACTGTTCACTCTATTAGCTCGCTTGCCTTCTGGTCTCTGAATCAAGTTGGGCTTCTTGCTGCAGACACTGTGTTCTAATTTTAGATTCAAGAGAGACATTCAGCTCACAAATTTCTCCAAATCTCTCTAAATTGTAAGGAATGTTAGGGAAGGTCACAGACTCATATTCTCCCAATAAAATCAAACCAGCAAATGACGAATGTATCTTCACAGGATAACTGCTTCTTAGATCACTATAGAAAAGGAAGTCTGAAAATGCTGAGGCTTCTTCTTCTGAGCGCTATTATCAGTAAAAATGTTTTACTTTTCATAAATCACACCCAAGTTCCACATATCAGAGCAAAAATCTACTCTTATTTCTCTATGCCCTTTAATTTTTATAGTATTTTTTAGAAACATGGTTCAGATTTGGAGACTTTATTTCTACTTCCTACTTAAACCTGCCGTGACTAATCCTTAGCGCACAGACTAGGAATAAAAAGAACTAGTAGAAAGAAAAAAGTTGTTTAGACAATCAGACTCATGAGCGTGTCACTTAATAGGAGAGTACTGACCCTTATCGAGCTGGTAGATCGCTGCAGACTGTGAAATTAAAAAAAAAAGAAAAGCAGTCTGCATATTTAAGATCACTGAACAAGATCAAATCAGACTTTTGAAACCGATTGAGCGAAACCCGTCGTTTCCAAGTAGCGACTGATCTCTCTGACTATTGGAATCTGAAAGATATTTGAATACGCAATACGGGTGCACAGGCTGGATAAATCTAAATAAATAACATCTGAAATATGTTGCGCTGTCAGAAGTGAATTAGTTAAACAAAACTAAGTACAAGAACGGCAGGAGCTAAGCTGATGTGTTTCTAGTTTCTTGTGGTAACGCTAGTTTCACTTTTGCTCTTACAAGGACAGTATATCCTGAAATTGCTAGAAGTTTAAAGGTAGCATTTTGTTCATTGGTGGAATGCCACAACAATAATGCTCTGGTTTAACCGTAATTTCCGGAAATAAAGATCCTTCGTAAGAAGCAACCACCCGAAGAATGCATGAGTGGCACTGGATTCAGTAAAAGTTTTAATTGTACGTCTCGAAAGAAGGAACCCTTATCTGTGCAAACAGTGAATTGCTTCAGAAAAAGCTGCAAATTCCTGAATTGATAATAGTTATCACTTTCGGAATTTTCAAAAGCACTTTCGGATCAGTAAAGAGGGTGTGAATGGGGTTAACCGACTAGCGACAAAGGGCGTAAAAAATTACTGACTACCGACGAAACGGGGAAAAAATTACCGACAAGCGACAAATAAATTCTAACCGACAACCGACATGGTCAGACGTGATAGGGATGTTTGTATTCAGAAAGAACAGCATTTTGATGATTTCTAGCTCAGAAAATCCTTCTTCACCCGACGTAACCACATTAATTCCAAATTTAGCCGAATTATAGAATTTCTTGTCTTCAAATTACTTTAAATCCACGGGATCCTTCTTTTCGGTGAGCAGCGTGGGCTCATTTCTTGAACAGCGGCTCGTAATCGGGCTGACAAGACGCCCTGCTGTCTCATTTCAAGAACAGCGGATCACAATCGAGCCGACGAGACGCCCTGCTGTTGTCTTTTTATTGCTCGTTGTTTGTTCATGCGGTTGGGTCATGACTGGGATTGCTAAAGTCATCGTGAGTTTTTTTCGAAAAGGTGAAGAAGTCGCCATCGAACGTCATCGGAGCAGGGTCCCAGTAGACAAAGAAGCTCATAGAGGAGTATCTGAACTAAAAAACATCTTACGGAGTTTTTAGGGCTTAAGGAGTAGGCACATCAATATGGAATTGGCGGATTTTCGTTAAAGTTATTTCGCCTGGCGAAATCGCTTGCGGGCAAATGCGAAAATTTTGCAATTGTGACGGATGGGCAATGGCAGCTTGAACTTCCAAATTTAATATCGGATAAAAGTAGCAGTGAGCTCAATGGTAAGTGTGGAACGCTTGCAGCGGAGTTTGATGAATCACTTTAGTTCTGTAGTTAAATATTAAGCTCAAATATTAACGTGGTTAAACTCTGGTTCCACCGTTTTTTGTTTGTTGTTTTGTGGAGCGGAATGGTTTTTTTTTCTTTTTCACCGTCCATTTGAATGCGAAAATTGAGAAGAAAAATCTCTACAAAGAAGTAGCGAATAAATCAGTTTATAAGCTTCTTTCTGATTAATTGGTGAATGTAATGTAGCTTAACATATTAAAGACCCCGTTTATTTATACACGCCCTTAAATTTATTCGTTTCTGAAAACCAGACGTTCAAATAATATTCAATTCTCTCCTCGAGGGAAGCTACGCACGAGAGATTTCGCTCGATGTGCACGTTTTATACATCTTGACGAGCATTTGCTGATAAGAACTGTGTAAGTTTCTCAAAAGCCTACTAAAGAGAAAACTTAAAACACACGGTATATAATATTTTAGTACACATTATCCAAGAGGTCACAAACTGGACCGGAAAGCCAGTAGTGTTGCTGAAGGCGCCGGCTACATCTGATAAAAGCAAGCAGAAGTCAATGAACGACACCGAGAAGAAAGGTGACGAGTCAAAAGTGAGAAGGAAACGAAAATCACGAGAAGAAGCAAAAGAAGATGAAAATCTGACAAAGAGGATCATGACTGAAGGAGGTGACGTCGAGAGAAACGAAAGGCAACAAGGAGACCTTCAAAAGTTTCAGGATGGTAGGGCTGAATTAGCACTTGCAGTTCGTTTACCTGATTTTCAAAAGTCATAAATTTCGCTACTTTGGAAATTCTGCGGTATTCCTTGTTTATGCTTACAAATTAAAATTAGGTATCCCAGGGGCTAGAGTGGGTGTTTCATTCTTTGTAGAATTTACCTCTCTTGATTTAGTTCGATGCCCCCTAGTCGACAGGAAACAAATTCACATCTATAATAAAAGCTTTGGTGAATTTTATCGGTATACTAGATTTGCAAACAAAAGTGGGGTAGATGAGCACGTTGCTACATTAAAAAACAGCGTTAACGAGGTTTAAGTGAAAACAAATAATGAATTATTACAAGTATTACACTAGCAAACACTAGAGTCCGATTCTAGACACCAGTCTCCCATCTGAAGGTTTGTGTCCGACTTTAGACACTTTAGGTGGCTGATAATGTGAAATTTTTATTTGCAGGGCTTTGATATGAAAACTGACTGTCAATGAAGAGTGCTCTCCTGGCAATTGCACAATTCCGAATTTCTCTGAAAGACCAGTAAATAGCACGAATACATCTTTATTTTTGGCGTAGAGGCTCATGATTGAGCTCATTTAAACCAAAACGATTTGCAATCTCAACAGCCAACGAAAACACAGCAAACTATTACCTGAGTCAATAAGTGCCCGGAGGAATAACAAGCAAACAGTTTCAAGCCCGGGAAAACGCAGGCGACCAAGTCTCGATTAGGTTTTAGTTTTGCATCTGATTGGATGTTGATGAGGTGGCGGACGTTTTCTGAGCCAGTCATAAAGCGACCATTCCGGATCAATTCGACACTCGGGTACAAATAGTTCTCGGCTACCAATCATTTAGCAGATGTGTTATTTATCACTCACCCTCAACTTACTTCTGCACGAGTATACAATCCAACGCACTGTTTATTATTATACTTCTTCTTAAATTCAGTAAATGCGAAAGTACCGATTAACTGACATAATACTCTAATTAACTTGTATCCTTGTATTGTAACAGAGGCTATAACTTCTAGGACGATTACATCTTACTTTCTATTGGTGGCCAATATTGGTCAATATAATAATGCCGATAAAGATTACTTAGGTTGCAAATGCTAGCCGGTTATACCGCTGGCTGAAGTTATTACCAATTAAGTAGGTGATTAATAGAACTTGGCTCAATAAGTTTTAAGAACACCCAGATGCTAGTTTGAAAAGCAAGTTATTTACAATATACATTTAACCCTCGTCTGGTCATAATCTCTCTCCTGATTATTATGCTTGTAACAAGTTTGATAAACAATAATACGCACCTTGCAATTATCTTACACGAGTATCAGTTTTTCAAAACCTTCTATATATTAAGCTTCCTTTGGCGATTATTGAAAAGTTTATCATATGGACCCACTGTCCACCACCACCTGTACTTGCCCCATGCTTTCAATTTAAATTCGGAATGTCCTTTGATTTCACCAAAGTGAAACCAACACAATGCGATATTTATTTGAAATGAGGGCCTAATGTTAAATCCTACTAGTAAAGGAGAGCATGTTCACCTTGGCTGTAATCTGAATCCAAAAAACGAAAAACCATTCGCTCTGAGGAAGGGCTAACACTCGAAATATCAGCTTTAAAACTCCATTTTGACATGCAATTGAAAACGTCGCCGTTACATGGAATTTTACATCGCACTCCCTTGCATTACATATTCTGAGGCCTCGACTTTTACACGGGTTCAGAACTTAAAAACATGATAACAATTGTGGTTATTACGACACCAAATGAGGACAAAAAATTACCAAAGATCGTACCAATCGAAAAATCCCAGAAAAGCACATTCTTCGTTTTGGTCACGGGAGTTTTCTGGCATCAAAGATGTGTTTGTGGCGGGCAGCGATATGAAAACGCCAAAAGCTTCTACCAAAACGATGAAATTGAGGGAGATGAAAAGTCTTTGATAAATGTCCGTGGCCGTTGGGAACTTGCGCCTGCATTCACAGCAACAGCACAGCTTTCTCCAGGGCCTAAGTTTAGCGAGGACAACAATGATGCTACAAACGATGCAGGTATACAGAAACACCTGTGACAGATCGGTGAACAAAAAACACAAAAAGATCCCCAAGGGTACTACCATGCCACCCAAAATGAATAAAAACACAGTACATGCATTTCGGCATACTCCTTCGGGGATAATTTTTATTTAACTTATAAAAAGCCCAATAAACCATCAAAAGCCACCAAATGAAAAGGAACGCGAAAACTTCTGCAGTAGTTTTTCTGAGCCAATCATAGAGCGAATAAAAAACAGAGCTATGGCAAGATCTCAGAGTACTTTCGACACTCAGGTGGAAATAATTCTACCAATCAAGTACCAGATATGTTGACTCACTCTCTGTTTCCTTCTCCACGAATAACCAATCCCACGCACAGTTCATTCCAGAATCTTTTATTTTACTTCTTCTAAACTTTACTTAAAGCAGAAGTATCGTTAAACTGACATAATACTACAGTAAATTAAGATAATATTACAATAACCTTGTATCCTAGTATTACATGTATACCCAAGATGAGAACTTCTAGGAAGGTTGTGTTCCACTTTCTGTTGGTGGCCAATATTTTAGGAAAGGTCTTCTTTAAAAAAGACTACGACACTTCTTGATTGCGTTTTTTTTTTTTCGTTTCTTAAATGGCCCTTTGCGCTGTCTTGATCAAAGATGTCGCTTTAAATAAATTGACTTGGTTGATCTAAAGTACATACGGAAATGGCAAATTCTTGCCTGTGAAAGATTGCCTCTAATTCTAAAAATTTTAAGATAAAAATCTAAAAAGTTTACAAATACCTTCACTAACGTTCCAGGAAAAAATCATGACAATTACAAATGGCCATTACGGCTTTGTTTTAGAATCATTCCTTGATATAAGAATGCAAATACAGTATACTTCGTTTACAAATTCCAGCTGGTTATAATGCTAGCTAAGTTACTACATGGATCATTTAATCACATGATTAAGTCTTGGTTTCAGTACGTTATGAAAATAGCTAAATGTTAGCTTTAAAAGCAAGTTATTTACATTCAGCCTGCTTATAATTCTCTTGATTGAATTGATTATCCTGTTTTTAACAAGTTTGAGAGCAGAAAGAGACACCTCGCAATTCTTTACAAAAAGTTTCGGTTTTTCAAATATACTTAGAGTTTACAGTATCCCAATATCCCTCACTAACTATATTTCCCCCATGCTTCCATTTCAATTTTAACATGCCCTTTAACTTTATCATGCGTTACTCCCACTAGCCCTCTTATCATTACCATGGTATGGAGCCACATATTAAGACTGAGCCTACAAAAGGTGCTGAAAGTGAGAGCAAGGGATTATGATATCTTTCTCGAAAGACTCGATGTTAAATCCCAGAAGTAAAGGAGCGTATCCCCCCCCCACCCCGCCCCGCTCCCATTTAGATCCCCAAGACATCTCCATGTCTTTCAGAGCAGTCTTCAGTTGCTGTCGAAAATCTAAAACCATGTAATCACAACAGTCAATATGAACAAAGATTGACATTATCAATACCCAATAAGAAATCAACACGTAAAATACTAAAAGCACAGGAGTTCGGGGGCGAACAAGTCACGATTGATTTTCGTTTTGCAATCACAAACTGACGTAAAACAAAGATGATATAGTCCCGAATCGCTTTTGACACTCGATTGAAAAAGCCTTTTATACAGAAGTTCCTTCTTTTTTTATTCCTTGTGCTCCTGACCCATTATTCCCTTTCGGGCTTTGCTCAGCTTCAGAACTTATAAACATGACAACAAACGCACCCATAAGGAGAGCAAAGGAAGACAAAAAATGCCACAGGTCATGCCAGTCGAAAAATCCAAAAATGACACATTCTTCGTTTTGGTCACGAGAGTTTTCTGGCGACGATGTTTTGTTTGTGGTGGGTAGCGCTTTAAAAACGGCAAAAGCTGCTAACAAAATGAAAATGGTGAGAAAGATGAAAAGACCTTGTAAAATGGCCTTGACTGAGTAATCACAATCGCAAACACACTTGCATTCGCATTTGCAAAGCTTCTTCCAAGGCCTAGCTTTAGCTAGGATTGCGACAACGCTACAGGCAATGCATGCGAACAGAAACACTTGAGCCAGATCGCTAAACAAATATAACATAAAAATCCCACAGGGCACTATCAGGCCGCCCAAAAGGAATAAAAACGCATCACATTTATCTTTACAGTCATCACCACGAATCTTTTTGTGGATATCTAATTTACGAAAAGCCCAAAAATCCATCACAAGCCACCAAATGATTAGGAATGCAAAGAAAAACCCCTGCATTACTTTGTTGAGCCCAGAATCGGAGTTAAATAGCACACCAAAGTAGTTAAAAGTAAAAAGAGGCACAATGAAAAAAAGGAAGAAGTTAGAAGCGCCAACTGGGTGTTTCGCATTTCCAGAAGAGGGACAACGATTCTGCTCAATGCCATTATACAACAACAGCACAGTTAAACCAGCTATGATAAACATGAAGGCCGAATCGAACTGAAATGTGAACCTGCTTGGGCAGAAGTGGTAAAGGGTGGAAAACAATCCCTCGAAGACTAGTCCCCAGGAAAACGCATACCCAATAGAAAAACAGTACCTCTTTTTCATTGCTGTTGCCTCCACAGCGTCTCTACCGCTTTGGCAACGAACATTCACCTTGATTTCCAGTATCAGTACCCACGAAACTAAGATTAGGCCGTGGAGTATGTAAGTCAAGTTACTTATCATCAAGTTAAACGGAATATCATGACTTGCTACTCTATAACAAAAGTCGTTGTAGTAACAATTATCTCTGTCCCCTTCCTGAATCATCGTATACCAGTTTGCAAACACGAACTGAAAAGCACCTACCATAAGCACATTACCCACAATTCCTGTGATATAGGAGAAGGTCTTTGGACCAAAGGAAAACCAGTGATAACTGATAACTTTTAACATTTCAACAAAAAAACCAGCATTATTATTGATCTGATTACCTTCGCCAGGCTCTACCTGGGTGAGAGGCTCTTCGAAGAGAAAATATGCAATGACAGACACTCCTATACCAACAAAAAATGATACAAAAAATAGGACACAAATAGGCGTGGCATAATTATAATCAAACGACCTTGTCAGCTTTAAAGTGACATTTTTTGACTCACTAAGTTTGACGTCACTTGATAAGTTCTTCAGACCAATTCCAATGAACCATCCGGAGACGGAATCGGTCAGAGGGGGAATGGAAACTCTGGATAAAGTTATCCGTCCTTTTGTTGCAAAGGAAAGTCGAAGAGATTCCTTCTTGTAATCTATTCTCTCTAAGTCTTTCTGGACATCGACTTCTTTACAGTTCTGCGATACCTTTAAATAGGCAGCAACTTTTGATTCAGACGTGGCAGTGATGTCCAATTGTGTATCAGAGATTCCTTGAGGTGGAATGAACTGGAACACACGCACCTCGTCTCCCTGGACGTTGACTGTGCGTGGTTGATCAAGCGCAATTTCTGATGCACCTTCGGTTATTTGCACTGTGAAAGAAAGTCCAATGCCTTTTCCCACCACGGATAACAACTTCTCTCCTGTGTTTTGATTGTTGGTAAAACCGGTTGGACAAATGCTTATTGTGTTCCAAACTGATGTTGGCTCTGAAACGTCCACATGACCAAGTAGAGACGACTCGCCTTGCTGGTACAGGGAAAGTTGCAAGAAACCTAAAAATAAAAGGGATAATCTAGCGCATAAATATATCAATAACTATCAAAACAGATGATAATAAGATCTCATAAGAGCCTACTAATGTGGGATTACTGTTCACTCTATTAGCTCGCTTGCCTTCTGGTCTCTGAATCAAGTTGGGCTTCTTGCTGCAGACACTGTGTTCTAATTTTAGATTCAAGAGAGACATTCAGCTCACAAATTTCTCCAAATCTCTCTAAATTGTAAGGAATGTTAGGGAAGGTCACAGACTCATATTCTCCCAATAAAATCAAACCAGCAAATGACGAATGTATCTTCACAGGATAACTGCTTCTTAGATCACTATAGAAAAGGAAGTCTGAAAATGCTGAGGCTTCTTCTTCTGAGCGCTATTATCAGTAAAAATGTTTTACTTTTCATAAATCACACCCAAGTTCCACATATCAGAGCAAAAATCTACTCTTATTTCTCTATGCCCTTTAATTTTTATAGTATTTTTTAGAAACATGGTTCAGATTTGGAGACTTTATTTCTACTTCCTACTTAAACCTGCCGTGACTAATCCTAAGCGCACAGACTAGGAATAAAAAGAACTAACAGAAAGAAAAAAGTTGTTTGGACAATCAGACTCATGAGCGTGTCACTTAATAGGAGAGTACTGACCCTTATCGAGCTGGTAGATCGCTGCAGACTGTGAAATTAGAAAAAAAAGAAAAGCAGTCTGCATATTTAAGATCACTGAACAAGATCAAATCAGACTTTTGAAACCGATTGAGCGAAACCCGTCGTTTCCAAGTAGCGACTGATCTCTCTGACTATTGGAATCTGAAAGATATTTGAATACGCAATACGGGTGCACAGGCTGGATAAATCTAAATAAATAACATCTGAAATATGTTGCGCTGTCAGAAGTGAATTAGTTAAACAAAACTAAGTACAAGAACGGCAGGAGCTAAGCTGATGTGTTTCAAGTTTCTTGTGGTAACGCTAGTTTCACTTTTGCTCTTACAAGGACAGTATATCCTGAAATTGCTAGAAGTTTAAAGGTAGCATTTTGTTCATTGGTGGAATGCCACAACAATAATGCTCTGGTTTAACCGTAATTTTCGGAAATAAAGATCCTTCGTAAGAAGCAACCACCCGAAGAATGCATGAGTGGCACTGGATTCAGTAAAAGTTTTAATTGTACGCCTCGAAAGAAGGAACCCTTATCTGTGCAAACAGCGAATTGCTTCAGGAAAAGCTGCAAAATCCTGAATTGATAATAGTTATCACTTTCGGAATTTTCAAAAGCACTTTCGGATCAGTAAAGAATAATCAAGAAATTAAATCAATATAGAAAGAGAGATGTGGTGTCTTCATTAAACCAAACGTCGACAAAACTTCGCTCTCTAAGAAGTCGGTAAGACCACTCTATCAAACTGGTTATGCCCTCACCTTTTTCGTTGTCATTCCTTTTAGTTTTCATGCTTAAAAAGCTCCCAGGCTTGGCTAACTTCAAAACGCAAGATAGCTGCAGATAGCTGTTGTTGGATAGTGTGCCAGTGATCTCTATCACCATCGTCTGGACATTTGAAACGTTCATACCGGACGAACATATTGCCTGAAGATGCCCAAATGCTGAGGGGCACCACGCGAGTAGAAGTAGGAATGAATGTAAAAGGATTGAAAACATCCTAAAAAGCAAGGCTTGTGTTGCTTTATTTAGACAGCGCCTTATCTTGTTGGCCGTGCTGCGTGCAAACAAGAGACCTTTGTTTTTACGCCTCTATGATTCTCAATATGACACATTGGAAAGAAAAAAGCCTAGTTATAATAGATAATAAATTGCCGTCTTTTTTAAAATAAATGATTTCTTTAATGAATATTCAGGGTCAAGCTACTCATGCTTTTTTTTTTGTGGCTAAATCTATCCAAAGTTAGATAAATCCTATTTGGCCTAGGGGAAAAGTACAAGCTCTGATCCAGAAAATAGCGCAAGCTTATGAGTAATATGACATCAAATCTGCGAGTTTTCCTCTAATTAATCGTGCTTGGAAGAATATTTAGAGTTTGAATTCAAGACCAACGGGATCTTAAGGGAAACGTATGCTCTAGAAACCATATATCAATTCATCCATGTACAAGAGCATATGAACTTATTTACTCTGCCGCATTTCGAGTTTCTAAAGAGTAACCCAACTGTGACTGATCAGTCTCGACTTCTTTCTTCTATAGGCGGTCCTTTTGGACAATTCAAGGCCACTCAAAGAGACATTCTTAACTCAAACAAACACATTTTACGATAATCAGAAAACAATTGAAAAATACAATGACTTGGGAAAAATTTTGCGCTGCATTTTAACCATAACCTAAACTTAAGCATGCACCTCCAACAACAACAACAACAACATACTTTATTGACTTTCCCCAAGGGGGCTTTTCAAAGACAATGTTATAAAAATAATCCTATTACAATTAAAAATCCTATTTACAATTAAAGATGTTTTAAAATCTGAATGTTCTAAAAGGAAAATGAAAGCATACAAATATGTAAAATTACAACTCTGTGAGTAATTTGGTCCTTAAACGTTTTTTAAAAACCTTAACGGAGTTGCACAGTTTTAAGGAATTATCCAAAGAGTTCCATAAGTTTACAGTTCTATAGAAAAATGTTCTCTGACCGCTAGCTGTTCTAAAGAATGGAATTTGCAAAAGCTGCGAATTTCTGATGCTACGTCGACTAACCTCGGCTCGCTTTATGAATTTTGATGAGAGGTAATCTGGAGCCTGACCAGTCATGCATCTGAAGGCCGTAGTAGCGTTCGGGTAGTAAAGCTGGCTTTGAACTGAAAGCCAATTTAGTTCCTTGCGAATTGGTGTAACGTGGTCAAATTTACGCGCACCGCTAACAATGCGGCATGCGAAGTTCTGCACCGCCTGTAACTTGTCAACATTACATTTTGAGGTATTTGACCAAACATTGGAACAATAAAATAACCTGCTGAAAACTAAGGAATTAATAATCATCAAAAGTGTACGTTTGTCGAAAACATGCTTGACCTCCGTACAAAACATATGTACAATTTGGGACACTGTTGTCCAACTTTTGACATTAGTGTCTGATTTTAAACAGTGGTATCCGATTTTGGACACTAGTGTCCGAATTTAGACACTACTGACCGACTTTAGACACTAGTGACCGACTTTAGGCACTAGTGTCCAAGTATAGACACTGTGTAGTGACCAATTTTAGACACTAGTGTCCGATTTTAAACATTAGAGTCCGACACCAGAGTCTGATTTAAGGCAATAGAGTCCGATTCTAGACACCAGTGTTGCATCTGAAGGTTTGTGTCCGACTTTAGACACTTTAGGTGGCTGATAATGTGAAATTTTTATTTGCAGGGCTTTGATATGAAAACTAACTGTCAATGAAGAGTGCTCTCTTGGCAACTGCACAATTCCGAATTTCTCTGAAAGACCAGTAAATAGCGCGAATACATCTTTATTTCTGGCGTAGAGGCTCATCATTGAGCGCATTTAAACCAAAACGATTTGCAATCTCAACAGCCAATGAAAACACAGCAAACTATTACCTGAGTCAATAAGTGCCTGGAGTAATAACAAGCAAACAGTTTCAAGCGCGGGAAAACGCGGGCGACCAAGTCTCGATTGGGTTTTAGTTTTGCATCTGATTGGATGTTGATGAGGTGGCGGACGTTTTCTGAGCCAGTCATAAAGCGACCATCCCGGATCAATTCGACACTCGGGTACAAATAGTTCTCGGCTACCGATCATTTAGCAGATGTGTTATTCATCACTCACCCTCAACTTACTTCTGCACGAGTATACAATCCAACGCACTGTTTATTATTATACTTCTTCTTAAATTCAGTAAATGCGAAAGTACCAATTAACTGACATAATACTTTAATTAACTTGTATCCTTGTATTGTAACAGAGGCTATAACTTCTAGGACGATTATATCTTACTTTCTATTGGTGGCCAATATTGGTCCATATAATAATGCCGATAAAGATTACTTAGGTTGCAAATGCTAGCCGGTTATACCGCTGGCTGAAGTTATTACCAATTAAGTAGGTGATTAATAGAACTTGGCTCAGTAAGTTTTAAGAACACCCAGATGCGAGTTTGAAAAGCAAGTTATTTACAATGTACATTTAACCCTCGTCTGGTCATAATCTCTCTCTTGATTATTATGCTTATGCAAAAAATTACCAAAGATCGTACCAATCGAAAAATCCCAGAAAAGCACATTCTTCGTTTTGGTCACGGGAGTTTTCTGGCATCAAAGATTTGTTTGTGGTGGGCAGCGATATGAAAACGCCAAAAGCTTCTACCAAAACGATGAAATTGAAGGAGATGAAAAGTCTTTGATAAATGTCCGTGGCCGTTGGGAACTTGCGCCTGCATTCACAGCAACAGCACAGCTTTCTCCAGGGCCTAAGTTTAGCGAGGACAACAATGATGCAGGTATACAGAAACACCTGTGGCAGATCGGTGAACAAAAACACAAAAAGATCCCCAAGGGTACTACCAGGCCACCCAAAATGAATAAAAACACAGTACATGCATTTCGGCATACTCCTTCGGGAATAATTTTTATTTAACTTATAAAAAGCCCAATAAACCATCAAAAGCCACCAAATGAAAAGGAACGCGAAAGTAGTAGTTTTTCTGAGCCAATCATAGAGCGAATAAAAAACAGAGCTATGGCAAGATCTCAGAGTACTTTCGACACTCAGGTGGAAATAATTCTACCAATCAAGTACCAGATATGTTGACTCACTCTCTGTTCCCTTCTCCACGAATAACCAATCCCACGCACAGTTCATTCCAGAATCTTTTATTTTACTTCTTCTAAACTTTACTTAAAGCGAAAGTATCGTTAAACTGACATAATACTACATTAAACTAAGATAATATTACAATAACCTTGTATCCTAGTATTACATGTATACCCAAGATGAGAACTTCTAGGACGGTTGTGTTCCACTTTCTGTTGGTGGCCAATATTTTAGGAAAGGTCTTCTTTAAAAAAGACTACGACACTTCTTGATTGCGGTTTTTTTTTTTTCGTTTCTTAAATGGCCCTTTGCGCTGTCTTGATCAAAGATGTCGCTTTAAATAAATTGACTTGGTTGATCTAAAGTACATACGGAAATGGCAAATTCTTGCCTGTGAAAGATTGCCTCTTATTCTAAAAATTTGGAGATAAAAATCTAAAAAGTTTACAAATACTTTCACTAACGTTCCAGGAAAAAATCATGACAATTACAAATGGCCATTACGGCTTTGTTTTAGAATCATTCCTTGATATAAGAATGCAAATACAGTATACTTCGTTTACAAATTCCAGCTGGTTATAATGCTAGCTAAGTTACTGCATGGATCATTTAATCACATGATTAAGTCTTGGTTTCAGTAAGTTATGAAAATAGCTAAATGTTAGCTTTAAAAGCAAGTTATTTACATTCAGCCTGCTTATAATTCTCTTGATTGAATTGATTATCCTGTTTTTAACAAGTTTGAGAGCAGAAAGAGACACCTCGCAATTCTCTACAAAAAGTTTCGGTTTTTCAAATATACTTAGAGTTTACAGTATCCCAATATCCCTCACTAACTATATTTCCCCCATGCTTCCATTTCAACTTTATCATGCGTTACTCCCATTAGCCCTCTTATCATTACCAAGGTATGCAGCCACATGTTAAGAATGAGCCTACAAAAGGTGCTGAAAGTGAGAGCAAGGGATTATGATATCTTTCTCGAAAGACTCGATGTTAAATCCCAGAAGTAAAGGAGCGTATCCCCCCCCCACCCCGCCCCCCTCCCATTTAGATCCCCAAGACATCTCCACGTCTTTCAGAGAAGTTTTCAGTTGCAGTCGAAAATCTAAAACCATGTAATCATAACAGTCAATATGAACAAAGATTGACATTATCAATACCCAATAGGAAATCAACAGGTAAAATACTAAAAGCACAGGAGTTCGGGGGCGAACAAGTCACGATTGATTTTCGTTTTGCAATTACAAACCGACGTAAAACAAAGATGATATAGTCCCGAATCGCTTTTGACACTCGATTGAAAAAGCCTTTTATACAGGAGTTTCCTCCTTTTTTATTCCTTGTGCTCCTGACCCATCATTCCCTTTCGGGCTTTGCTCGGCTTCAGAACTTATAAACATGACAACAAACGCACCCATAAGGAGAGCAAAAGAAGACAAAAAATGCCACAGGTCATGCCAGTCGAAAAATCCAAAAATGACACATTCTTCGTTTTGGTCACGAGAGTTTTCTGGCGACGATGTTTTGTTTGTGGTGGGTAGCGCTTTAAAAACGGCAAAAGCTGCTAACAAAATGAAAATGGTGAGAAAGATGAAAAGACCTTGTAAAATGACCTTGACTGAGTAATCACAATCGCAAACACACTTGCATTCGCATTTGCAAAGCTTCTTCCAAGGCCTAGCTTTAGCTAGGATTGCGACAACGCTACAGGCAATGCATGCGAACAGAAACACTTGAGCCAGATCGCTAAACAAATATAACATAAAAATCCCACAGGGCACTATCAGGCCGCCCAAAAGGAATAAAAACGCATCACATTTATCTTTACAGTCATCACCACGAATCTTTTTGTGGATATCTAATTTACGAAAAGCCCAAAAATCCATCACAAGCCACCAAATGATTAGGAATGCAAAGAAAAACCCCTGCATTACTTTGTTGAGCCCAGAATCGGAGTTAAACAGTACACCAAAGTAGTTAAAAGTAAAAAGAGGCACAATGAAAAAAAGGAAGAAGTTAGAAGCGCCAACTGGGTGTTTCGCATTTCCAGAAGAGGGACAACGATTCTGCTAAATGCCATTATACAACAACAGTACAGTTAAACCAGCTATGATAAACATGAAGGCCGAATCGAACTGAAATGTGAACCTGCTTGGGCAGAAGTGGTAAAGGGTAGAAAACAATCCCTCGAAGACTAGTCCCCAGGAAAACGCATACCCAATAGAAAAACAGTACCACTTTTTCATTGCTTTGGCAAAAAATATGTTCTCCTCTTTTTTCCTTTCTTCCGTTTCCATGGGGTTTTCGGGTTCTGGAATACCTCCCTCCAAATGATGAATATTAGTTTCGGGACATGACAGAATATGTTCTGGTAGCCTGGATCCCTGAACATTGGCGGCTCTGCTTTTGCAACGAAGATTCACCTTGGTTTCCAGTATCAGTACCCACACGACTAAGATTAGGCCGTGGACTATGTAAGTCAAGTTACTTATCATCAAGTTAAACGGAATATCATGATTTCCAACTCTATAGCAAAAGTCGTTGTAGTAACAATTATCTCTGTCCCCTTCCTGAATCATCGTATCCCAGTTTGCAAACACGAACTGAAAAGCGCCAACCATAAGCACAGCACCCACAATACCTGTGAGGTAGGAATAGGTCTTTGGACCAAAGGAAAACCAGTGACCTATGATTACCTCCCACAGGTCGCAACATGAAATTTTTAGCTCAACATTATCATTGCCCTGCATACCTTTACCAACCTTGACCTTGGTAAGAGACTCTTCGAAGAGAAAATACGCAAAGATAGACACTAATATACCAACCAGAAATGATACAAAAAATAGGACACAAATAGGCGTGGCATAATTATAATCAAACGACCTTGTCAGCTTTAAAGTGACATTTTTTGACTCACTAAGTTTGACGTCACCTGATAAGTTCTTCAGACCAATTCCAATGAACCATCCGGAGACGGAATCGGTCAGAGGGGGAATGGAAACTCTGGATAAAGTTATACGTCCTTTTTTTGCAAAGGAAAGTCGAAGAGATTCCTTCTTGTAATCTATGCTCTCTAGGTCTTTCTGGAGATCGACCTCTTTACAGTTCTGCGATACCTTTAAATAGGCAGCAACTTTTGATTCAGACGTGGCAGTGATGTCCAGTTGTTTATCAGAGATTCCTTGAGGTGGAATGAACTGGAACATGCTCACCTCATCTCTTTGGACATCGACTGTGAGTGGCTGATCAAGCGCAATTTCTGCTGCACCTTCGGCTATTTGCACTGTGAAAGAAATTCCAATGCCTTTTCCCACCACTGATAACAACCTCTCCTCTGTGGTTTTATTATTGGTCAAAACAGTTGGACAAATGCTTATTGTGTTCCAAACTGGTGTTGGCTCTGAAACCTCCACGTAACCAAGTAGAGACGACTCACCTTGGTGGTACAAAGATATGTGCAAGAAACCTAAAAATAAAAGGGATAATCTAGCACATGAATACATCAACAACTACCAAAATAGAAGATAAAAAGATTTCATAAGAGCCTTCTAATGTGGGGCTAATGTTTACCCTAACAGCTCGCTTGCCTGCCGGTCTATTCAAGCAGACGGTGAATTGCTTCAGGAAACGCTGCAAAGTCCTGAATTGATGGGAGTTGCCACTTTCGGAAATGTCAAAAACACTTTCGGATTACTGAAGAATAATCAGGGAATGAAATCAATATGGAAAGAGAGATTTTGTATCTTCATTTCAACCAAAAGTCAACAAACCTTCGCTCTCCTAGAAGTAGATAAGACCACTCTATCAAACTGGCTATGCCCTCACCTTTCTTCTTGTCATTCCTTTTAGTTTTCATGCGTAAAAAGTTCCCGGGTTTGCCCAGCTTCAAAACGCAAGATAGCTGCAGATAGTTGTTGATGGATAGTGTGCCAGTGATCTCTATCACCCCACTCTGGACATTTGAAACAGTCATGTCGGACGAACATGTTGCTAGAAGATGTCCACAGGCTGAGGGGCACCAAGCGAGTAGGAGTAGGAATGAATATAAAGGAATTGAAAACATCCTAAAAGGCAACACTTGTGTCGCTTTATTTAGACAGTATCCTATATCTTGATTCGAGACCTCCAGCAGAGTTTTAAGATATTCAATCAAAGATAAGTTACATTTTGTTTGACAACTTGCCTTATTTGGTTAATTGCTTAACGAAATATGCAGTGAATTTACTGCTCACAGAACTTTTCCAACACGGCAAAATGAATTTTTCCGTAACACAGAACAACACGAAACAGCTGGTAACATGGCGGCAACATCTTCATGAGGACCTTTGATGATCCTCTTGAGAATCTTCATGATGACCTTTGGGAAATCTTTGAAAATCTTCGAAATTCTTCCTGAGATCCTCAGGGATCTTTCATTTTCTTGCCAAGATCTTGGAGGATCTTTCATTTTCTTGCCATGATTTTCAAGGATCTTTCATTTTCTTGCCAAGATCTTCAGGGATCTTTCATTTTTTTTTGCCAAGATCTCACATTTTCCTGTCAAGATCCTTGAAGATCTTGGCAAGGAAATGGAAGATCATTGAAGATCTTGGCAAGAATGTTATAGAACCTGCAAAATTTTAGCAAGAAAATAAGTTTATTTAAAGATGGATTTATGGGGTAAAGCATGAATTTAACCACCAAACATTTTAACTATGGAAGAATGGATGTTGAGGTCTGACTAAAGCACACTTGGTGTAAACAACACAAGTGACAATAGGTTTATAGCCAAAAGAAAAAACCTCACTGAAAGTTAAAAAGAAAAACTGAACTAAATATAAATAAATGAAGATAAAAATTCTTTTTATTGCTCTTTGAGAATTACTCATCCTCTTTTAGTAGGACTACTTCTGGAAGAAAACATTTTCCATTAAGATTTTAGGTTGTAAACTAAGATTTTAATTTTCAAAAATATCTAATGACAGTGCAGCTCAAAGATAACAAGACCAAAATATATGCATTAAACTTGTCTAGAACTAGTCTATGACCATACTCAGACTAGTCTTAATGCAGGGGTAAACATGAAAAGAGATACTTTTTTCAAACAATTACCTCAATAACTATATTTCTGAACCATATTAACCTATAAACCAAGCGAGAGCTTAGGAATCACAGATACTGATATGTTGCCCCAAACTAATTTGTTATTTGACACCAGATCAATTTATCAACCACATAGTTTGAAAAACCTAGGTATACTTGAGAAAAGATAAATGCACAAAGACTGCATGAAATCAACTGTTTTCAGTGTCAAAACAAAGTACTAGGGTCGTTCTCTTGGATGAGCTGAGGAATTTTGAGAGGCATTTATATTAAGGGCACAGTGCCCGTTCAAAGTTCACCAAGATTATTAGGTGAGTTATTCCACAATAACTTGCTTAAAATTCAACTTATGGAGAAACTGTCTGCTTACCAAACTCAACTTAATAAGAGGATACAGCCCTGAAAATTTCAGATTAATTGAACTAATACATCCTGAGGTACAAAATAAGTGTTTTCGGGAATTAACATGAGAACCTGTAATAGAGCTTTTAAAGTTGGTTACACAGAACCAAGTAAATTTCACACCTTTACAAACATATGCTTCAGAGAGCGTCGAGGAGAATCTCTCTGGATCGATAAGCCTGTATCCTTGACCCTGAAACACATCCTTTGTATCCTCACTCTCCAGGGCTCAGGACAAGAATCATTGGGCGAGGATAGCATCTTCGTTTCCTCTCTGGAAGCACCGATAGATTCTTTTTACTCAGCCTCAGAGTCAGAGCAATCGCGAGACCTGCTAGGAGTTGGATTGCCGATTTCGGTCGTTTCCGTCTCTCTTTTCGCTCGTTTCTGAACTCTAGAAGACGCCTTTCCTTTTCTTTTCTTTCTACATATACTTTTTCCCTTATTTCCGACAGTTTTCGACGGTATTTTCCGTAACAACGAGCTTCCCATGTTTGTATGCGACCATTAGAAATCTCGGCGCATGTAAGTTCCTATCCCATAAGGCAAAGCCCTATTTAATGTCATGTAAGTAGTCACAGAGTTTCCCTCAATCCTCAAGCATAGCGTTGCTATGTGGTAAACATTATTATACTTATTGCAAACTAATTTTTTGCGAAAATTCCTTGCTGTGCTTAAATCATAAAACAGTGAGCCCTCAATTTACAGTTACCTTGCACAGTCTGTAACACATGTCGTACAGAAATTCAAAATGGCGAAAGATTAAACGCGTTAGACTGGGTACGAACGATGAAACAACGTCATTCCCAGGTCCCTCTTCGAGATCATTATCCCTCTTTGATTCAACGATAACTGAAAGCCTGAATTTTCCATGGGGTTCAACCAGGTCTAACCAAGTTCAAGTAATTGCAAACTTGCATTTTCAAGGTGCTGGAAGTGGACGAAGATCACCTTAAACAGATTTTAAAAAGAAAAAAAATTTGAACCGTGTTTAACAAAACAGCCGTCTAAGACTTGTTTAAACTCCGTGTGCACGTGAAAAATGTGTATAAGAAAGAAAATGTAAGGTTACACTTTACTAGGATAGGCCCTTTTTAAGACCATTAAGGGTAGCCCTTTTAAAGACCATTAAGGGTAGCCCTTTTTAAGACCATTAAGCTTCTTAATGACGGTCACAATGGAGCGATGACTTTTACGGCCAACGGTTAAACGATAAAATTAAACGATAAAATTTTACGCCTACCAGCTAACTTTTTTGGCCGTTTTGCGGCTAACGGTTAACGTCATTTGGACCCTCCTGAGTTATTGAAGAGGTACATCAAATTTACATTAAAAAGAATTGGCAAAGCTACTCAGCACTTTGTGAACTAATATCTAATTGTTTTAAATCCAACGTGATCAAGCTGTTCTTTTAACAATACACAAGAAACCGAGATTATTGGGAAATTGAGATGTATTGATAATGAAAATGCTGAAATATTTTTCCTCACTGTCAGAATTATTTTCAACCAAGTGATTACAAACTAGGCACAGTTTATTCATAATCTCTTGCTTTAACAACTAGATTTTATCTGAGACCAGACACATTGATTTTAAAGGAAAAGGTAAAAAAAAAGTAGAAAAAAGACAAGGTGGTACTGTGAAATGAAAAGAAAATCTGGTTTGACGTAATTGGAGAACAGCGTTATGTTCAAAGCAAAAATGAAACATTTTGGGGAGGACAATCAATTTGTATTTCTTAACAGTGTTAGTCACTTGACACTGTTTGTTTTTGATCACGGATCCCGTGGGCACGTAACAGTTGCGGATCTAAGCTGTAATGTCAGTAGCAGGCAGAACCTTTCCCCAAACATTCAATCCAATCAAGGGATTCGCCCAGAAATATTTTGGGCTGAATTCACCCCCAAATTCCTCTTGGTGTTGTGCAATGACCATAGTACCTCCGTGTTTGATCGCACCTCCCTTGTAAAGACTAGAGCCACCTCCGACGACTTCTCCATCGATCAAGAATCAATAATCTCCGCTTTGGTTGCTCCATGTGAAACAGATGTGGTGATCTCGTTCATCGTTGGGAATTCTAACACCTACCTAACGCGACCATTTAAGAGTCTATGGACCCATTGTCCGTCACCACCCGTACCTGCCCTATGCTTCCATTTTAAATTCAGAATCCCCTTCGATTTCACCAAAGAAAAACCAATACAATGCGATATTTACTTGAAATGAAGGCCTTACGTTAAATCCTACTAATATAGGAGAGCATGCTCACCTCCGCAATAATCTAAATCCGAAAAACGAAAAACCATTTGCTCTGACGAAGGACTAACACTCGAAAAGTCAGCTTTAAAGCTCTGTACACCGGCCAGTTTACATCATAAACTCAGTTGATAACAATTAATTACCTTGTTATACTTTCTCACCGACGCAGCACCACACTTTCTTCAGAAACTTACCCCCTTTATAGTCTAAATCCCACCATTATCACCACATCTGTAAGAGCAGTTTTCAACTGACTTTCGAAAAACCAAAACCACTTAATCCGAACAAGCAATCATAATAATGGTTAACATTATCAACAGCCGATGAAAAAACAAATTATACAAGCAAACTACCAATAGCGCGGGAGATCGCGGAGGGCCAAGAGGCAATTTATTTTTGTTTTGCATCTGATTGGATAAAGCAAACAAAAGCAATCCCAGATCAATTTTGACATGCAATTGAAAACTTCTCTGTTACATGGAATTTTCTCATCGCACTCACTTGCATTACATATTTTGAAGCCTACGACTTTCGTACGGGTTCAGAACTTAAAAAACATGATAACAGTTGTGGTCATTAGGACACCAAAGGGGGACAAAAAATGCAAAAGATCGTGCCAATCGAAAAATCCTAGAAAAGCACATTCCTCTTTTTGGTCACGGGAGTTTTCTGGCGTCAACGATTTGTTTGTGGTGGGCAGCAATATGAAAACGCCAAAAGCTCCTACGAAAACGATGAAAGTGCGGGAGATGAAAATCCCTTGATAAATTACCTCGGCCGTTGGGCAATTGCGCTGGCATTCACAGCAACAGCACAGCTTTCTCCAGGGCCTAAGTTTAGCGAGGAAAACGATGATGCTACAGATGGTGCAGGTCTGCAGAAACACCTGTGACAGATAGGTGAACAAAAAACACAAAAAGAGCCCTAATGGTATTACCAGGCCACCCAAAATGAATAAAAACACATTACATTAATTTCGGGGTACTCCTTTGTGGATATTTAACTTATAAAAAGCCTAATAAACCATCAATAGCCACCAAATGATCAGGAATACGAAGAAAAAACTTCTGTAATAGTTTTTCTGAGTCAATCATAGAGCGAATAAAAACAGAGCTATTGTAGGATCTCAGTAACTTCGACACTCAGGTGGAAATAGCTCTACCAATCAAATACCAGATATGTCGACTCGCTCTCTATTCCCTTCTCCACGAATAACCAATCCCACGCACAGTTCATTCCAGAATCTTTTATTTTACTTCTTCTAAACTTTACTTAAAGCGAAAGTATCGTTAAACTGAGATAATATTACAATAACCTTGTATACTAGTATTACATGTATAACCCAGATTAGAACTTATAGGACGATTGTATTTCACATTCCACTGTTGGTGGCCAAAATTTTAGGAAAGGTTTGCCTTTACGACACTTCTCGATTGCGTTTTTTTTCGCTTCTTAAATGGCCCTTGGCACTGTCTTGACCAAGGACTTCGCTTTAAATAAATTGACTCGGTTGATCGAAAGTACGTGCGGAAATGACAGATCCTTAAAGATGAAAGATTTTCTCTAATTCTAAATATTTTGGGAAAAAAATCTAAAAAGTTTACATATACCTTCACGAACGTTCCAGGAAAAAATTCATGACAATTACAAATGGCCATTACAGCCTTGCAATACAGTATACTTCCTTTACAAATTCCAGCTGGTTATGATGCTAGCTAAATTACTACATGGATCATTTAATCACATGATGAAGTCTTGGTTTCAGTAAGTTATGAAAATAGCTAAATGTTAGCTTTAAAAGCAAGTTATTTACATTTAGCCTGACCTCTTGATTGACTTGATTATCCTGCTTTTAATAAGTTTGAGAGCAGAAAAAGACACCTTGCAATTCTCGAAAAAAAAGTTTCGGTTTTTTAAATATTGATAGAGAGAGTTTACGGTATCCCAATATCCCTCACTAACTATAGTTCCATTTGAATTTCAGAATGCCCTTCGACTTTATCATGCGTTCCTCCCAATAGCCCTCTTATCATCACCAAGGTAAGAAACCACATGTTAAGACTGAGCCTACAAGAGGTGCTGAAAGCGAAAGCAGGGGGTTGTAATATCTTTCTTGAAAGATCCGATGTTAAATCCCAGAAGTAAAGGAGTATATAACTACCCCCTCCCATTAGATCCCTCAGCCATCTCTACGTCTTTCAGAGCAGTTTTCAATTGCTGTCGAAAATCTAAAACCATGTAATCACAACAGTCAATATGAACAAAGATTGACGTTATCAATAGCCAATAGGAAATCAGAGTAAAACAGGTAAAATACTAAAAGCGCAGGAATTGGGTGGAGAACAAGTCAAGATTAATTTTCGTTTTGTAATCGCAGACCGAAGTAAAACAGAGATGATGCAAGCCCGGATCACTTTTGGCACTCAATTGAAAACTCCTCTTATGCAGGAGTTTCTGCCTCCCTACTCACTTCTCTCTCTGGTTCAATTCTATTATGTTGTGTATTAGCCTGCGGGCTTTGCACGCCTTCAGAACTTATAAACATGATAACAAACGCACCCATAAGGAGAGCAAAGGAAGATAAAAAATGCCACAGGTCATGCCAGTCGAAAAATCCAAAAATGACACATTCTTCGTTTTGGTCACGAGAGTTTTCTGGTGACGACGTTTTGTTTGTGGTGGGTAGCGCTTTAAAAACGGCAAAAGCTGCTGACAAAATGAAAATGGTGACAATGATGAAAAGACCTTGTAAAATGACCTTACGGTTGCGAGGGTTATCGCACTCGCAAGTACACTCGCATTTGCATTTGCAAAGCTTCTCCCAAAGCGTAGATTTAGCTAGGATTGCGACGAAGCTATAGGAAATGTATGCAAACAGAAACACTTGAGCCAGATCGCTAAACAGTAAAGAGATAAAAATCCCACAAGGCACTATCAGGCCACCCAAAAGAAATAACAACGCGTCAAATTTATCTTTACAGTCACCCTCACAAATTTTTTGTTGCATATCTAATTTATAGTAAGCCCAAAAAAGCATCACAAGCCACCAAATGACCAAGAATGCAAAGAAAAACCCTTGCATTACTTTGTTGAGCCCAACGTTGGAGTTAAATAGTACTCCAAAGTAGTTAAAAATAAAAAGAGGCACAATAAAAAAAAGGAAGAAGTTAGAAGCGCCAACTGGGTGTTTCGCATTTTCAGAAGAGGTACAACGATTCTGCTCAATGCCATTATACAACAACAGTACAGTTAAACCAGCTATGATAAACATGAAGGCCGAATCGAACTGAAATGTGAACCTGCTTGGACAGAAGTGATAAAGAGTGGAAAACAATCCCTCAAAGACTAGTCCAGGAAAACGCATACCCAATAGAAAAACAGTACCTCTTTTTCATTGCTGTTGCCTCCACAGCGTCTCTACCGCTTTGGCAACGAACATTCACTTTGGTTTCCAGTATCAGTACCCACACAACTAAGATTAGACCGTGGACTATGTAAGTCAAGTTACTTATCATCAAGTTAAACGGAATATCATGATTTGCAACTCTATAACAAAATTCGTTGTAGTAACATTTATCTCTGTTCCCTTCCTTAATCATCGTATACCAGTTTGCAAACACGAACTGAAAAGCACCTACCATAAGCATATTACCCACAATACCTGTAATATACGAGAAGGTCTTTGGACCAAAGGAAAACCAATGATATCTGATAACCTTTAACATTTCAACAAAAAAGACCCAACATGTTAAATCAGCATTATTATTGAACTGATTACCTCCGCCAGGCTTTACCTGGGTGAGAGACTCTTCGAAGAGAAAATACGCAAAGATAGACACTCCTATACCAACCAAAAGTGATAAAAATAATAGGACACAAATAGGCATGGCATAATTATAATCAAACGACCTTGACAGATTTAAAGTGACCTTTTTTGACCCATTAAATTTGTCGTCACCTAAGTTCTTCAGACCAATTCCAATGAACCATGTGGAGACGGAATCGGTTAAAGGGGGAATGGAAACTCTGGATAAAGTTATCCGTCCTTTTGTTGCAAAGGAGAGTCTAAGAGATTCCTTCTCGTAATCTATGCTCTCTAGGTCTTCCTGGAGATCGACCTCTTTACAGTTCTGTGATACCTTCAAATAGGCAGCAAATTTTGATTGAGACGTGGCAGTGATATCCAGTTGTTTATTAGAGATACCTTGAGATGAAATGAACTGGAACACGCTCACCTCATTTTTCCAGACATTGACTGTGTGTGGTTCATCAAGCGCTATTTCTGATGCACCTTCGGCTATTTGCACTGTGAAGGAAAGCCCACTGCCTTTTCCCACCACTGATAACAACTTCTCCCCCGTGTTTTGATCATTGGTCGAACGGGTTGGACAAATGCTTAAAGTGTTCCAAACTGGTGTTGGTTCTAAAAGGTTCACGTGACCAAGTAGAGACGAGTCAACTTGCTGGTACAAGGAAACGTGCAAGAAACCTAAAAATAAAAGGGATAACCTAGCACATGAATACATCATAACTACACAGCAAAATATTACCCGAGTCGATAAGTGCCCGGAGTAATAACAAGCAAACAGTTTGAAGCGCGGGAAAACGCGGGCGACCAAGTCTCGACTGGGTTTTAGTTTTGCATCTGATTGGTAGTTGGTGGGGTGGCCGAAGTTTCCTGGGCCAGTCATAAAGCGAAGAAAAACAAAGCTATGACCAACCCGGATCAATTCGACACTCAGGTACAAATAGTTCTCGGCTACAGATCGTTTAGCAGATGTGTTATTCTGCACGAGTATACAATCCAACGCACTGTTTATTATTATAATTCTTCTTAAATTCAGTAAATACAAAGGTACCGTTTAACTGACATAATGCCATATAATAAACTAGTATCCTGGTATTATAACAGAGACTATAACTTCTAGGACGATTATATCTTACTTTCTATTGGTGGCCAATATTGTTCAATATAATAATGCCCATAAAGATTACTTAGGTTGCAAATGCTAGCTGGTTATACTGTTAGCTGAAGTTAAAAAGATGATTAGCAATACTTGACTGAGTAAGTTTTAAGAATACCCGGATGCGAGTTTGAAAAGTAAGGTATTTACGATGTACATTTAACTCTCGTCTAGTCATAATCTCTCTCTCTCTTGATTATTATACTTGTAACGGGTTTGATAAACAATGATACGTCCCTTACGATCATCTTGCACGCGTATCAGTTTTTCGAAACCTTCTATATCTTAAGCGTCCTTTGGCGACTATTGAAGAGTTTATGGACCCATTGTCCACCACCACTCGTACTTGCCCCATGCTTTCATTTTAAATTCAGAATGTCCTTTAACTTCACCAAAGTGAAACCAATACAATGCGATATTTACTTGACATGAAGGCCTAATGTTAAATCCCACTAGTATAGGAGACTATGTTCACCTCGGCTATAATCTAAATCCGAAAAATGAAAAACCATTCGCTCTGACGAAGGGCTAAGCTCAAAACGTCAGCTTTAAAACTCTGTACAGTGGCCAATTTACATCATCAACTCAGTTGATAACACTTAATTACCTAGTTATACTCTCTCACCGACGCAGCATCACACTTTCTTCAGAAACTTACCCCCTTTATAGTCTAAATCCCACCATCATCACCACGTCTGTAAGAGCAGTTTTCAATTGACTTTCGAAAAACCAAAACCTCTAAATCCTAACAAGCAATCATAATAAAGATCAACATTATCAAAAGCAGATGAGAACACAAATTATACAAGCCAACTACCAATAGCGCGGGAGATCGCGGAGGGCCAAGTCGCGATATATTTTTGTTTTGCATCTAATTGGTTGAAGAGGATGGTGCCCGTTTTCTACGCTATTCACAGGCCGAAATAAAGCAAACAAAAACAATCCTAGATTAATTTTGACATGCAATTGAAAACTTCTCTATTATGTGGAGTTTTACATGGCACTCCCTTACATTACATATTCTGAAGCCTATGACTTTTACACAGGTTCAGAACTTAAAAACATGATAACAATTGTGGCCATTAGGACACCAAAGGAGGACAAAAAATGCCAAAGATCGTGCCAATCGAAAAATTCCAGAAAAGCACATTCTTCGTTTTGGTCACGGGAGTTTTCTGGCGTCGACGATTTGCTTGTGGTGGGCAGCGATTTGAAAACGCCAAAAGCTCCGACCAAAACGATGAAAGTGAGGAAGATGAAAAGCCTTTGATAAATTTCCTTGGCCGTTGGGCAATTGCGCCTGCATTCACAGCAACAGCACAGCTTTCTCCAGGGCCTAAGTTTAGCGAGGACAGCAATGATGCTACAAATAGTGCAGGTATACAGAAACACCTGTGACAGATTGGTGAACAAAAAACACAAAAAGAGCCCCAAGGGTACTACCAGGCCACCCAAAATGAATAAAAACACATTACATGCATTTCGGCATACTCCTTGGTGGATATTTAACTTATGAAAAGCCCAATAAACCATCAAAAGCCACCAAATGATCAGGAATGCGAAGAAAAAGTTCTGTAGTGGTTTGCTAAGCCCAGAATCAGAGTTAAAGAGCGTACCGAAGTAGTTAAAAATAAAGAGAGGCACAATAAAAAAAAGGAAGAAATTAGAGGCACCCACAGGGTACTTCACATTTTCGGAAGAAGGACAACGATTCTGCTCAAAGCCATTATACAAAAACAGCACAGATAAACCAGCCATGATAAACATAAAAGCCGAATCAAACTGAAATGTGAAGCTGCTCGGGCATAAGTGGTAAAGAGTGGAAAATAATCCCTGGAAAACCAAAGCCCAGGAAAACGCATACCCAATGGAATAACAGTACTTCTTTTTCAGTGCTGCGGCAATAATTTTTTTGCTTTCAGGCTCTGCGATGATTGTGTTTGGAATACCTCCTTCCAAAATATGAAAGTTAGTTTCAGGACATAACAGAACATGGTTTGGTAGCTCGGGTCCCCATGCCACGGCGGCTCCAGCGCTTGTACAGCTGGCCGCGATGCTTTTGAACCGCACATTTAGTTTGGTTTCCAGTATCAGTACCCACACAGCTAAGATTAGACCGTGGACTATATATGATAAGTTACTTATCATCAAGTTAAACGGAATATCATGATTTGTAACTCTATAACAAAAGTCGTTGTAGTAACAATTATCTCTGTTCCCTTCCTGAATCATCGTATACCAGTTTGCAAACACGAACTGAAAAGCACCTACCATAAGCACATTACCCACAATACCTGTGATGTAGGAATAGGTCTTTGGACCAAAGGAAAACCAGTGATATCTGATTACCTCCCACAGATCGCAACCTGAAATTTTTAGGTTAGTTTGAATTCGATTACTATTGGCTTGATCACCTGGTGGAAGGAACTGGAGTTGTATACCCATCGCACCATTCATGTTGGCCATTACAGTTGCGCCACCAAACCTTATCTCAGAGAGGGACTCTTTAAAAAGAAAATGTGCCATGATAGACACTACTATACCACCCAGAAGTGATGCGAGACATAGCGCAGAAACCGGTTTGGCATAGTTATAATCAAACGACCTTGTCAGCTTTAAAGTGACATTTTTTGACTCACTAAATTTGACGTCACCTGACACGTTCTTCAAACCAATTCCAATGAACCATCTAGAGGTGGAATCAGTTAAAGAGGGAATGGAAGCTCTGGATAAAGTTATCCGTCCTTTTGTGGCAAAGGAAAGTCGAAGAGATTCCTTTTTGTAATCCACAACTTCTAAGTTTTCCTGGACATCTTCGCATATGTGTGATACCTTTAAGTAAGCAGCAAGGTTTGACTGTGACGTGGCAGTAATGTCCAGTTGTTTATCAGAGATACCTTGGGGTGGAATGAACTGGAACACGCTCACCTCATCTCCCTGGACATCGAATGTGTGTGGTTCATCAAGCGCAATTTCTGATGCACCTTCGGCTATTTGCACTGTGAAGGAAAGCCCACTGCCCTTTCCAACCACGGATAACAACTTCTTCCCTGTGGTTACATTATTAGTCAAACCGGTGGGACAAATGTTCAGAGTGTTCCAAACTGTTGATGGTTCTGAAACGTTCAGGTGACCAAGTAAGGATGATCCATCGGCGTGGTACAGAAAAACATGCAAGAAACCTTAAGAGAGAAGATTACAGTTTGCAATTTCCTATTTAAATGTGGGGATAGTGTGCTACTCTACTGGAATTGCTCGCGTGCTGGTCTCTGAATCAAGCTGGACTGCTACTGGAGACACAATTTGTGTTTCAAATTCAAGTGAGACATTCGCTCACGTAGCTCATCAAATTTCTATACATAATGGTGAATCTAGAAAGATCCTAGCCTTATATTTCCCACCAGTATCAAGTTGGGACATGACGAATTAATCTCCAGTGGTTGACTGCATTTTAAGACACTGCAGTAAAAAAATTATACAAGGCTTAATTTGAGAGGGACCCGCTTCTCTACTGTTATTAGCAGAGCGCTATTCTGACCAAATGAGCCACAAATTTGAAAAAAAATTAAGAGAAAGATCTATGTATTAGAATGAAAATCTACTTTTATTTCTCTCCGTCTATTTTTACGTTTTCAGATTACTGAGATGGCATCCTTTGGAAAATGATTCAAAATTAGAGGTTGTCGAGCAAAAGTCCTCACTTCGCAAAACGTCTTCAACTACGAAAGCACCATGAAGGATAAAATAAGCCTGATATAAGGAAAGATACTGTCTAACTTCTGGACTTCAGACAATAGTGGAGGGATTATTGATCTTGCCAAATAGTTACTTATATCCCTACGCAGTCAGAAACAAATTGGTTCAACCTGCGGGTCGCATGACTAACGATTCAGCATAAGTTTTCATCGTAAATCTCGAAAGAGGGGACTCTTATATCTGCATAACTGACTGTGCAAGCAGAAAATGGCCGCAGAAATAGCTGCAAAACGGACCTAAATTAATAAGGGTCACCAATATTGGAAATTTCGAGAACAGCTTCGGATTGCTGAAGCGGAATATTTTGGTAATGAAATCAACATACATGGTTTGATGCTACTCTGGTTTAAAGATTTAATTAATGTAACCGAAGAAGGTACAATTCATAGACCCACTTTACGGCACTCCTGTCTAGTGCTTTCAACAGGGGTGATCTAAACGCTGCAACAAGAGGTCCTTTTTATACGATCACTAATTAGCTGCCTTTTTTCTGAAGAAGTGTAAATAGGCGTCAGGAAGTAAGCTGCCCACGCTTCTTTAAATCGTGATGATGGCGGCTTACTTCCTGGCGCCTATTTAATTCGTCTTTTGAAGTGTTTGTTAAACTATTCTATCAAACTGACTCTACTCTCACCTCTTTTGTTGTCATTCCTTCGAGTACTCACTCGTAAAAAGCTACTAGGTTTATCCAACTTCAACACGCAGGAACGTTGTAAATTATTATCGTCAGGTAGTCTACCACTGATCTCTGTCACTGCATTCTGAGAATTTGAAACATTCATGCCGGACGAACAGTTTGCCTGAAGTTTTCCCCAGGCAGGGAGGCACCAAGTGAGAGCAAACAGGAATGCATGAACGATAAAGAACATCCTAAGAAGAAAATCTGGTGTTACTTTGAGTTAGCGAGACAGAGCCCTCTTCGGTTTGTTGTGTTACTAACAGCAGATCTGTGTTGGTATGCATATGATTCTCCATATGGTGGTTCTGAAGAAAAGAGTTTAGACATAATAAATCATAAATTACCGTCTGGCTGTGAATAATTTTTTTTAGTGTCTAGTATATTCAGACTTGAGCTATTAATAGCTATAGCTACTGTCTACTTGCGCATGTGCCATTTGCTAAAGGAAACATGACAGAGAGGAAAACTAACGATGCTAAGTCTTGGAAATATATGGATATAAAGCAAAGTGGGGAAAAATTTTGCGCCGTATTTGAACCTTAAACAGCACGCCTTCATTTCTAGAGGAGTAAAATTCTTAGGATGTCTTCAAATATCTGTAGCACGCTGTAGCACGCTATGCATACCTATGTTTATTTGGCGTGAATATCAAAACGAGGTTAGTCTCGTACCAGTCCCCACAATTGAGACGAACATGTGCAAGTTGCTCTCAATCGTGTTGATCTGTCATTCTGCAAAACTTTCAGCGTTCTTATCCAATTTGTCACCAACATATCCTGTCCACTCATATGTGAATGGGTCAGATAGCATCGATGATCTCAAACTGATGCACTCGTGAGGGTGAATGCAGTAAAACTCGCCGCAAGATGGCTAGTAATACAAGCTGGCGAATAGACGACATGGATGGCGGTTTGGACGGTGGACTCGCTTCAGAATTACTGAATCTGACTGGTCTTGGCAACGAGTATGTGGCGGATGGTGCATACAACATGAGGTACGAATAACAAAAAATTGGAATACTAACTGAGAATGCCCGCCGTGTACCTTCTGATCAAATGGAACATAACTTGAAAAATGATCAACTCACTGACACGTAATGTTTTAATTTTTGCCCTCAGAGCTCTCTATAAAAAGTGCCTTAATCTTTTTTCGATAAGGAATGTGAGCTTACCTTTTTCCATCCGATTGTAAAACGTTCTGTGGCTAGATCGTGTCGAAAAAAGCACGGATGGAATTTATTTTCATGTAACTTTGCATGTAACAGAATGACATGTTACTCTTGTACATGTATCATGATAACAAGACGGGTGAGAGCCATGGGAAAATCTTAAATCTACAAAATAGCTTGAATTTGTGATAAAGTAAATCTTAGTTTTTTCCCAGCAGCAATTAATTAAGAAAAAAAAATTACATTCTTAGCCTCATGAATGGCTTTGATTCCATTGCTGACCTTCAAAGAATGCAGGATGCTTGTAAAATTTTAACCCCTTTCATTCACAAGATCTCATTGATAATTCTCCTTACTGTCTGTCATCCAATGCTTATGATGGTAGGTTGGAGAATTTGGTTTTGGATCAACTAATAATTGTTAACATCAAATAATTGATGTCCTTTTTTCTTTGTTCAAAGTGATGTCCTTAACTTGCCAATTTTCAAGGATGAGCCACCAGGAAGTCACCTAAACATGGACACCATTGGCTCTGTTTCTTCCGCAGTGACAGAGTAAGTGAGTCATTAAGAAACTGTGGTGCTGCATCAGTGGGAGAGTATTTCAGGGTAGTTTAATATTATCAACTAAGTTGATAACATCAAGTTGTTGTCTTCAATGTTGTTGTCATTATCAATGTTAGGTTAATTGATAGACCTCATGTTGCAGGTACTTATTATATCGAATGAAAATTAAGCTTGTCTAAGTTTGTGAATTGTCCTCAGAGCTTTGAAAATGAGGTCACCATGGCAACTAAGCCACAGCTTACTTCCAGCCACCTGTCAGCATCAACAAGCAGGGGTGTGGAAAGAATACTTCTCCCTTTATTTCCTTAAACCAGCATCTATATTCTCTATACTTTTCCCTTTACATTTCCTTTGGTATCAACAAAGAGAATTTGTTTGACAATTACAAGCTTCTTAAATTGGTGATCATTTCCTCTTTTCTCACTACCTCTACATTTGATTCAAGGGTGAAATTGTAAAGAGAAAATAGAGGACAATCACTCTTGAGGGTGAAAGGGTTAACTAAAATGGCAGAGAGGGAAACTTAGCAAGTAAGGGAAAGAACTCCACAATCCTTCTGGTAACCCTCTTGGAGCCCAGAATAACACTCTAATGAAACTGCAATATCTTCTTGGTGTTAGCCTTATCTTATGTTACTTTTAGTTGCATTTCTCTATTTTTGCGTTTTCCTAGAGTAACCAATGGGGTGAATTCTTTAGACTCTGGCCTCCAAACAAAAGCAGGAAACTCTTGACTTGTAGCAGTCATCACCAATGTCATCTGCTGGAAGCTTAGAGGTTAATAGGTAAGTACCAAGCATCTTCACATCTTCATTTGTAACAGTGTTCTCCTTTTCAGGCTTTACATGTAACTGGTTACATTTGTTGCCTGAAGGGCCCTTTTTTTAACTACCAAACTGAACAACTTATAAAAATTCTTGGAAATTCAAACAGGTTAATTGGATTGCTCTACCGGTTTGAAAGTTTCTTTTACACTGTACTTGTCATGCCCAGAATAAGGGAGAACACTGATTAACCTTATGAATTTCTGGAGTAATTGATTTTGGTGTGTACTGCTCCAGCTAAACTGCCTACTGAATGGTTCTAAATTGAAAGAAACAGATGTTATGTTAGGGAGATGATGATGTAAACATTTCCTTGTATATCCCTAAGACTTCAATTAAAAAAGATGTTTATTCCATTGTTAGTTTCATTTTGCAGATTGATAGATTGTTGAAAGGAAGTTTGCTACTGGTTTTTTCAGGCCTCTTTTCTCAATTGCTCACATTTCAGTTCAGCCCACCAGTGAGAATTGTTTCTTGGCTGAATTTTAATCCACAGGTCAAATGAAATTTATTTCATTAAAAAATTTTGATCAGATTTCTTTATGGAAAAGATGAATCCTTTAAAATTCAGGGCACTCCCAACATGTAGCTTCGAAACTCATTTTGTATTGACACCCAACTAGTGTCTTGGAGGCACATCAGCTTGCATACTCTCCATACTGTTCTCTATATATTTCCTGAGGTGCTGAAAGGAGAATTTGTCAAACAATCAAGAGCTTGTTTGGTGATCATTTCCTTCATTCTCATGACCTTACTGTTTTATTCAGGGGTGATATTGTAAGGAGAATCTAGATGCTAGTCACTCTTAGAGGTTAAAGGGTAAAATCTGCCAAAGCCTGAATCTACAGACTTCCTGTCTGCAATTTCAGCAATTACAGCTCACCTCACTTGCTTAAAAACTGAATACTGATTTTTCAGGTCTGCATTAAACTAGAGGAAGTAAGTTTATTTTTTCTTAGTTACTGGGTAGATTTGATTCTCCTTTTGGAAAGGAATGAAGTTAGTAATGTTGCCTGTAGCTTGCGATACTGTTAGTCCATTGTTCTATCATTTAGGTGTTTGTTATTTTTAACTTTTGTCTGCAGTCTGAGTTACAGGTTCAGGTACATTTTGAAAGCTGCAACTTCTCCTACAAAGAGACTTGAAGAAGATTCCTTAACTTATCTTAATCAAGGTAACCCTTTTTACTCTAACAGCAGCATGCATATTCTCCATACTGTTCTTCATACATTTCCAAACATGCTAATAAGGAGAATTTATTTAACAATCAAGAGCTTCTTTAATCAATGATCATTTTCTTTATTCTTGCAACCTCAGTGTAACTCAGAGGTGATGTTAATAGGGGAAACGAGATACTTATCACTCTGAAGGGTCCTAAGAGTTAAATTACTGACCTATAGTTGACTGTAATTGAGATTTCTTCAGATTTTATTTGTAAGATGAAAATGATTACTGACAAATATTTGCCCTTGAATGACATTGTGCAGTTACATGTAGAAATCACTTTTCCAGTTCTCAGTCAAAATGGAACCATAACTGAATTAAAAAGCTTTTCTAGAATGCTCTTATTTTTAATCCTCCTGGTTTTGTTTTCAGGGCAGGCATATTTGTTGGAAATGATGTGCCTACCATTAGAGGCTGCTAAATTTGAAGGCAAACATTTAAAAGTAAGGACATATTTTTTACTTAAGTTTTCTATCAGGGTTTGTACAGGTCCTGCAAAACCTGGAAAGTCCAGGAATTTTATTTTGAAATTTTCTGGGAATGGAAAGTCCTGAAAAAGACTACAGGTCCTGGAAAGTTCTAGAAATCTGCTGAACTCAAGCAATAACATTTTCAGATTTTATGTTATGAAAATGTTTGTAGACTGTAACAAGAATTGATTTTGAAATCTAATTGGGATTGAAAGGGTTGAAGGTGAAATTTAGAGTCCTGGAAGAATCAGTTTGAGTTCTGGAAAAGTACTGGAAAAGTTGTTGAAATTTGTTCTGTTGTTCTTAAAACTAGTTGTTATGTGTGCATGATTTGGGAGCCAGTGTTTTATTTTCTAATCACGGATAGTTTTAACTTGTTGAGGAAGCAGCTGCAAATTATGAGGTAACTAAAGTAAGCATTTAAAATGTAAAAACATATGGGTGTAATTTTGTTTCTTTTTATTTGACAGAGTGCAATAAAGCTGTGCTTTTATGAGAGAAAACTTCAAGTCCAAGAATCTGAAAAAGATGCAAAAATATGCCTGTACTAGGCGGTTGACAACCCTAAGCAACATAATTAACAGAATCTTGTAAATAATCTATGATTAATTAAGTGAATGTTCCCCTTATCGGCCACGGATGCCTTTAAAGAGGACATTTTAACTGGGCGTCCTCCAACCAAAACGATTCGCAGTCGCAACAGTCAATCAGAACAAAGGAAAATATGGTCAGTTATTAAGAGCCCGGAGTATGCCATGCAGACTGTTAGAAGCGCAGGGAAGCGCAAGTGACCTACAAGTTACGACAGCTTTTTTCATTTTTGCACCAGATTGGTGGCTGAAAGGGTGACGGGAGTTTTCTGGCCAACTATAGTGCGAATGAAAACAGAGCTATGGCAAGATCTGGGAGTGTTTTCGACACTGAGGTGGAAATAGCTCTACCAATCAAATACAAGATATGTTGACTCACTCTCTGTTCCCTTCTCCACGAATGACCAATCCCACGCACTGTTCATTCCAAAATCTTTTATTAAACGTAAGTTAAAGCGAAAATATCGTTAAACTGACATAATACTGCAATAAACTTGTATACTAGTATTACATGTATAACCTAGATTAGAACTTCTAGGACGGTTGTGTTTCACTTTCTATTAGTGGCCAATAATTTAGGGAAGGTTTACTCTAAAAAAAAAACTACGACACTTCTCGATTGCGTTTTTCTTTCCTTTTCTTAAATGGCCCTTTTCGCTGTCTTGCCCAAGGATGTCGCTTTAAATAAATTTCCTAGGTGATTTTAAGTACGTGCGAAAATGACAAATTCTAACATGTGGAATATTGTCTCTAATTCTAAAAATTTTAGGAAAAAATCTAGAAAGTTTTTAAATGCCTTCACGAATATTCCAAGAAAAAATCATGATAATTACAAATGGTCATTACAGCTTTGTATTAAAATCATTCTCCTCTATAAGAATAGTGCAAAAACAGTATACTTCGTTCACAAATTCCTGCTGGTCATAATACTAGCGAAGTTTGTACATGAATCATTTAATCACATGATTAAGTATTGGTTTCAGTATGTTATGAAAATAACTAGATGTTAGCATTAAAAGCAAGTTATTTACATTTAGCCTGTCTATAATTCTCTTGATTGACTTGATTATCCTGCTTTTCACTGTTTTTTGGAGCAGAAAGAGACACCTTGCAATTCTCCAATACGAGTTTCCGTTTTTTAAATATACACAGAGAGTTTACAGTATCCCAATATCCCTCACTAACTATATTTCCCTCATGCTTCCGTGTAAATTTCAGAATGTCCTTTAACTTTATCATGCGTTCCTCCCACTAGCCCTCTTATCATTACCAAAGTAAGGAACCACATGTTAAGACTGAGTTTACAAAAGGTGCTGAAAGTCAAAGCAGGGCAGTGTAATATTTTTCCTTGAAAGACCAGATGTCAAATCCCTGAAGTAAAAGAGCGTTATCCCCACCCCGCTTCCATTTAGATTTTCTAGAAATCTCCTGGCTTGTTATTCCCTCGCGTTTTAGCCTGCACTGCCCTTTTTTTCAATGATGTTTCTGACTCATTATGCCCCAGCGTAGTTTTCACTGCCCGTGGAACTTTGAGCTCGTTAGGTCCTGGCTCAGAAAGTTTATAGGGACGCTTCCAAGGCTTATAAATTGAGCCATCAAATGTGTTGGAAATTGTCTTCTCATACTCATGTTCAAAACACCTACCCACTCCTTCTTTAGTGAGAAGATTCTCAACCGTATGAAATGAAGTATAACGTATGTCGTTTTCAAGCTCAGAACTTATAAACATGACAACAAACGCACCCATAAGGAGAGCAAAGGAAGATAAAAAATGCCCCAGGCCATGCCAGTCGAAAAATCCAAAAATGACACATTCTTGGTTTTTGTCACGAGAGTTTTCTGGCGACAATGTTTGGTTTGTGGTGGGTAGCTTTGTGAAAACCCCGACAGCTGCTACCGAAATGATAAAGGTGAGAGAGATAAAAAGATCTTGTAAAGTGCCCTTGCCAAGAAGCTTACCAGATTCGCATTTGAAAAGCTTTTCCCAAAGCAAAGCTTGAGTTAAGATTTCGGCGAGGATAGAGAAAGTGCCTGTCATCGAAAACATTTGATCTGGATCGCTAAACCAGTAAAACATATTGATCGGACCGGATATTAGCAGGCCACCCAAAATAATTAAAAATGCGTTAAATTTGTTATTACCAGCAAACTTTGGATGCATATTTAATTTTAAAAAAACCCGAAGAACCTTCACAAGCCACCAAATGATCAGGATTACGCAGAAAAACCCCTGCATTATTGTGTTGAGCCTAGAATTCAGTAAGTAATGAAAAATAAGAAGAGACACAGTGAGTAATACGAAGAAGTTAGTAACTCCAACTGGGTCCTTCTCATTTTTAGAACTATTTTGCTTAATGCCATTATACAACAACAAAAGTAAAGTTAAACCAGCTATGACAAACATGAAGACCAACTCGAACAGATATGTGAATCTGCTTGGACAGAGGTGGCAAAGGGCGGACAACAATCCCTGGAAAACCAAAGCCCAAGAAAACGTATACCCAATAGAGAAAGGGTACCTCTCTTCTATTGCTTTTCCCCCCACCTTCACCTTCGCTTCCAGTATCAGTACCCACACAGCTAAGATTAGGCCGTGGATAATGTAAGTCAAGTTGCTTATTATCAAGTTAAACGGAATATCATAATTTACCACTCTATAACAAAAGTCGTTGTAGTAACATTTATCTCTGTTCCCTTCCTGAATCATCGTATCCCAGTATGAAAGCACGAACTGAAAAGCACCTATCATAAGCACTATACCCAGAATACCTATGATGTAGGAATGGGTCTTTGGACCAGAGCAAAACCAGTGATATCTGATTACCTCTGACATTTTACAAACTAAAACCTCTAAATCAGTATTGTAATTGAACTTATCACCTTCACCATGCTTCACCTGGGTGAGAGACTCTTCGAAGAGAAAATACGCAATGATAGACACTAATGTACCAGCCACAAGTGATACAACAAATAGGTCACAACTAGGAGTGGCATAATTATAATCAAACGACCTTGTCAGCTTTAAAGTGACATTTTTTGACTCACTAAGTTTGACGTCACCTGATAAGTTCTTCAACCTAATTCCAATGAACCATCTGGAGACGGAATCCGTTAAAGGGGGAATGGAAAAGCTTGATAAAATTATGCGTCCTTTTGTTGCAAAGGAAAGTCGAAGAGATTCCTTCTTGTAATTTATGCTCTCGAGGTCTTTCTGGACATCGACCTCTTTACAGTTCTGCGATACCTTCAAATAGGCAGCAACTGTTGATTGAGACGTGGCAGTGATGTCCAGTTGTTTATCAGAGATATCTTGGGGTGGAATGAACTGGAACACGCTCACCTCATCTCCCTGGACATTGACTGTGTGTGGTTGATCAAGCGCGATTTCTGATGCACCTTCAGCTATTTGCACTGTGAAGGAAAGCTCACTGCCTTTTCCCACTACGGATAACAACTTCTCCCCTGTGTTTTGATCATTGGTCAAACCGGTGGGACAAATGCTTAAAGTGTTCCAAATTGGTGTTGGTTCTGAAAGGTCCACATGACCAAGTAGAGACGAGTCAACTTGTTGGTACAAGGAAACGAGCAAGAAACCTAAAAATAAAAGGGATAATCTAGCACATGAATACATCAACAAGTACCAAAACAGATGATAATAAGATTTCATAAGAGCCTACTAATGTGGGGTTAATGTCCACCCTAACGGAGACACTTTGTTCTATTTTTTAATTCAAGCGAGACATTTAGCCCACACATTTATCCAAATCTCTTTACATTGTAGTGAATGTTAGGGAAGGTCACAGTCTGAAAATGTTGAGGCTTCCTCTAAGCGCTATTATCAGTACAAATGTTTTTATTTTCATAACTCACACCCAAGTTCCACATATCAGAGCAAAAATCTTCTCCTATTTCTCTTTACCCTTTACTTTTCATAGTATCTTTTGGAAACAGATTTGGAGAGTTAATTTCTACTTCCTACTCTAACCTGCCGTGACTTATCCTTGCGCACAGACTAGGAATAAAAGGAACTAATAGAAAGAAAGAATCTGTTTAGACAATCAGACTTATCGGGAGGGGGAGTGGGGGGAGTGGGGGAGAGTGGGGGGGGGGGGGGGCGGGGGGACGGGGGGAGTGGGGGAGATGGGGGAAGTGGGGGTAGTGGGGGAGTGGGGGGGATTGGGGGGAGTGGGGGGAGGGAGGGAGGAGGGAGGTGAGCGGGTCACTTACTAGGAGAGTAAGACAAATTCAGCGAAAAAGAGACCTTTCCAAGTAGCTACCGATCTCTCTGACCATTTTTGGACTCGGAATAAGAGTGTACATGCTGGATAAACATTAGACATCTGAAATATGCTGCGCAGTCAGAAGCGAATTAGTCCAACAAAACTAAGTGCAAGAACTGCAGGAGCGAGGGTGATACGTTTCAAGTTTCTTGCAGAAACGTTGGTTTTGCTCATACTCTTTCAAGGGCAGTCTATCCTGAAATCGCTAGGAGTTTAAAGTTGGCATTTTGTTCATGGAATACCACAACAATAATTTTCAGAATTAAAGATCCTTTCGTAAGAAGCGACCACCCCGATGAATGCATAAGTGGCAATTCAGTAAAAGTTTCAATTTCAAGTCTCGAAAGAAAGAACCCTAATCTGTGCAAACAGCGAAAGTATTCAGGAAAAGATGCAAAGTCCTGAATCGATAATAGTTACCACCTTCGGAAATTTCGAAAACACTTTCGGATCACTGAAGAATAATCAAGGAATTAAATCAATATAGAAAGAGAGATTTTGTATCTTCATTAAACCAAAAGTCAACAAAACTTCGCTCTCCTAGAAGTAGATAAGACCACTCTATCAAACTGGTTATGCCCTCACCTTTCTTCTTGTCATTCCTTTTAGTTTTCACGCGTAAAAGGCTCCCGGGTTCGTCTAGCTTCAAAACGCAAGATAGCTGCAGGTAGCTGTCGGTGGATATTGTGCCAGTGATCTCTATTACCCCACTCTGCACATTTGAAACATTCATACCGGACAAACATAATGCTCGAAGATGTCCACAGGCTGACGGGCACCAAGCGAGCAGGAGTAGGAATGAATATAAGAGGACTGAAAACATCCTGAAAAGCAAGGCTTGTGTTGCTTTATTTAGACAGCATTGCATTCTTACGAAGGATCTTTAATTCTGAAAATTATTGTTGTGGTATTATTTGCTGCGTGCAAACAAGAGACCTGAAAGGTGTTTTAAGCCCTGTTGATTCTCAACACGACACTTTGGACAAAAGACAAAAGCCTAGTAATAACAGGTTGCGGTCTTGTTTTAAATAATTTATTTAATGAATATTCAGGGTCAAGGTACTCAGGCTTTTCGTTGTGGCTGAATCCACGCAAAGTTAGAAAAATCCTATTTAGCCTTGGGGAAAGCCAAAAGTACAAGCTCAGATTCCAGAAAATAACTCCAGCAAAAATAGATTTCTTTCAAACTTTGCCCAGGAATCTAATTTAGTCTAAAAGTAATCGAAACCACCTTGGTTTTTTCAAATATAGCAAAGTAATTTTTTTCTGAGCGAAAATCGCTTCAGCGCTCAAAAATGGCACAAATTGTCGAGCTCGTCTTTTCACCAAATTTTTGTTCGAGGGTTTTGTTTTGCTTCGCAAATTTAGATTAACCCTTTATGAGAACACAGCAGATCAATTTTGTTTTTTTAACGGTTCTTTCACTAAAAAATTTGTTTTTTGTTTGACACCTACTTTGACGCCACCGCCATGACCGGAAATATGTAACTTTTTAACTCGGCTCTGCGAAAAATTCCAACTTCTTTCCCAGGATATTTTTATCCAGACTGACTGAAATAGGGTAGAGCATGGAAATATAAAAACATGTTGTGGTTTCGGCGGACTCCTAGAATAGCCGGTTAACAAATTACGTGCATTTTCGAAAATTCGACCTAACGATGCACATGGAGTTGTCTAAAAAATAAACGATACCTATGCGGCCAACTTATGTTTTACGAGTGATATGAGTCCGCAAAGGCTTTTTTAAGACTCGCAATAGGATAAAACATCATTAAGTAAAGAAAAATCTTCATCTTCATCTTCATCTAGAAAAATACGACCGCCGAAAGTTGACTCTTATCTCCAGGCGACCTACTGTTTTGTTTATCACTCAATTAACGAGAAAGGGGAAAAAACTTCAGAGGTAGAATAGCTATGACAAGATTCACGTTTATTCAGGATAAAACTGTTTCAAAGTCGAAGTTTTCGTATTCGTGGTATTTTAAGTGAGGTCCTTTCCAGTTGATTACGTGACGTGATATCGATCAAATAATATTTTACCACGCGAACTAATTTATCCTAAGGCCCTTTCTTCTGAATTTGTGAAACGAGACTTGGTTTTTTCTTTTTCCTGCAATTCGTTCCCGCATCTAAAAGTGCACGGATGAGTTTTGTCTAAATTAATTTTTATTCACACAACCTGAGACAGTCCCAAACCCCATCTCAAAGAAGAAGGACATATTTTATTCAGTACCCTATTTTGGTCCTAGCGTTTCAGAAAGTTAAAATAAATGTATATCTTTTCAAGTCTTCATATTTTTCTTACTTCATCCGACTGTTCCTTCCTTTAGGTCTGCTACGCATTATCCAGAATCCAAATAATCCAAACCGTCACAAATGTCAACATTGACTAAAGTTGTAGAATTTCAATTTACCAAAATAGTTGTTTGAAACTTACATTGCGTAATTTAATTCTTTCATTCATGAGCAATCTTCGACCATTTGTGATAGTTTCTTAACCAAACTTGATTTGGTGTCGCTTAAGTGTTACGGGAAAATTTATTGATTTCTCCGTGTGTTTGTTTGGAACATATTTATTCGTAAACTTTCACACTTAACCATTTCCAATTTATTCAAGCTCATTCAAGTTCTTTCATACTAGTAAATCAAAAATATATAGAAAACCACAGTAGCTTTTGAATGGTAAACTAAGGGATTTCTGCTTCGTTGCTTGCTTTCATTGTACACCTGCATGTCGGTACTATTGTAGTTCATTACTAGTGAAATTTGAGGTAAATATAAGTGTCAATGGTCTTTCTGAAAATATTGGCTTTCATGGTAGTTTGCAGGTGAGTTTATACTCGTAATTTTAATTTCCTTTCATACATAGTTTCCCACACCAACCCAGTTGCATAGATAAGCAGAAACTTTTAATTACTTTTCCGCTCTTATTTCCTAAGCTGCTCTACTGTAATTAAGATAGGTGTATTTTCAATATCAGAGCTGTGAATTCTCACCAAGGGTTCCTCTTTTTAATTGCCCCGAGTTTATTGTATCCGTCCTTTTAATTTTGAGATTTTTTTCGTCGTAGAGACAGATGGAATATTTAAGCAGTTTTCGTTTAACTTCAAAGAAAGATTTTCCGCTTCTTTTGTTATACTGTTCAAATATGGTAGATTTAGAGAACAATGAAACCTCACACCAGTTCATATTTAAGCAAGTACTTTGTAAAGCTTTTTCGGTTACATACACGACGGCGTGCCGATTACATACACGACGGAGTACCAATCACACAGACGACCGCGCGACGATTACTAGTTTAGTTTTGACTCTCGCATGATGTATGTTAGAGTGCTCTACGAATAAAGTCCACTGTGGAACCAAAACGCTCTCTCATCCTTGTACCTTCAGCTTCTCTCTCTCTTGATTAGTATTTAAGGATCTTGGTTCCAGGAGGGTGCTATAGTGGTGGGCAGCAGGGACCTTGTCCTTCTGTTCATGAGTCGCTGAGCGGGGCTACTGCCAATATCTTATGATGGAGTATTGCGTTCCGCAAGAAGTTCCAAGTGAAAATCATTGCCACTTTTAGCAGTCTTGCGGAGCAGTTTCTTAGCAGACTTGACTACCGCCTCAACCTTCCCATTCGCTTTACTACTGTAAGGAGAGGCTACCATATGTTCAAAGTCCCATTCCTTAGTTAGCTTTTGAAATTCAGCAGTAATAAACTGAGGGCCATTATCACTGACAAGCTGACGTGGACTACCATATCTTGCAAACTGTGCCTTGAGCTTCCGTATTACAACCCCAGAATCAGTGGTACGTAGTCTGTCCAGCTCCCAAAAACCACTATAGAAGTCTACCGTAATAAGGTAATCTTTCTGGTCTTAGGTGAACAGATCAACAGCAACTTTTTCCCAGGGTCGCTGTGGTTCCTCGTGGCTCATAAGTGTCTCCTTGCCATGTGATACTTCGAATAGTCTGCATGGTTGACAGGTTGAGATCCAGTGTCTAAGTTCGGCATTCATATCAGGCCAATAAACGCTCTCCCTTGCCCGCCTTAAACATCCTTCTACACCAGCTTGTGAGACATGTATGTCCTTCTTTATCTCAGCTCTTAGCCCTTGAGGCACCACGAGACGTTCACCTTTGAACACAAGCCCATCATATGCACCAAGTTCATCTCTCATATCGTAATAAGGGTTCAGTTGAGGAGGAAGTTTCGACCGATCCTCCGGCCAACCTTCCAAAATAATGGCTTTAAGCAGCTGCATAATTTCATCCTTTGAGGTCTCGAGTTGGAGTTTTTGTATCTTCTCTGGTCACATTGGGGAGAAATTGGACTGCATTGATGACTTCAAATTCATTAGAGGTCCCTTGATTGTTTGCTGGGATAAATGACCCGCTCATCATATCTGCAAGGTGGTACGCGTGACTAGGAGTGTAGCGGACATCAGCGTCGTACGCAAGGATTCTGAGGAGCATGCCTTGCAGGCGCTTTGGGACCCTATCAAGTGGTTTCTTTGCGATCGATTTTAGTGGTTTGTGATCAGTGTTCACAAGAACGTGGCGGCCATAAGCAAATTGGTGCCATTTTTCCAATGCAAACACGATGGCCAGCATCTCTTTCTCAATTGGTTGCGTAACGAGTTTCTGGATCCGTTAGCGCCCTGCTAGTGTAAGCAAGAGGTCTACCTTCTTGTGGGAGAACAGCTCCAAGGGCACTGCTACTGGCGTCGCACTGTGTGACAAGTTCTTTGTCTGGGTTATAGTAAGCAAGGTTTGAAGCTTGGGTTACAAGGAGTTTTACTTCACTGAAGGCCTTCTCCTTGCCATGTTCCCAATGCCATTCGATAGCTGTCTGAGTCAGTCTTCGAATAGATTCCATGACATGGGAAAGTCTTGGAAGAAATTTGGCAAGGTAGTTGACTGTGCTATCGAGTCTCTCAATGTACTACTTGGACTTTGGCGTTGGTAACTTAAGAATTGCTTCCACTTTCTTTGGGTCAGGTTTCAAACCTTGTGCAGTCAGGAAGGGTCTCATTAAGTCCACTTCTTGCACCCTTAGGACTAGTTTGTGCTTATTCATCTTGATTGACTTGTGACACCGTTCCAATAGTAATGCAAGATTCTTGTCGTGATCTAGCGTGGCCCCTTCAAGAGTATCACCAACCACATAAACCAATATGTCATCGGCTATACACGCCACGCCCAGAAGTCCCCCTAAGGCTTGGTGAAGTCGTTTCTGGAATATCTCAGAACCAGCAGAAAAGCCAAAAGGTAATCGTGTCCATCGGTACTTTCCAAACGGGGTTGAAAATGTGGTGCCAATACCCATGGCTGAGATCAACTTTGCTGAAGTTGCCTTGGCGAGGTCTGGAAGAATATCATGACTGATAGTACTCTCGTTTCAAGGAGAGATTCACATGACGCGGGTCTATGCAGATACGTAAGCTACGATCCTTCTTAGTTGTAATTGCCATTTAGTTCACCCAGTCAGTGGGTTCGTCTACTGGGGCGAGAACTCCCGACTTTAACAAGTCTGTCAATTTCCTGTTTTATAGAGTGCTTCAACGCTATTTTCAAAGGGACAACATCGAAAATGCGGGAAATATAGATTTGGTTCTCCGACAAGTACAACAAGGAGAACTTCGTAACTGACTCACCTGATCCAATCGGGACAACCATTCCATGAAATTTCAGGATTTCTTTCGCCATTTTGAGATTAACTACATCCCAATTTTTTATAGTTTTACTACAGCCTCGGTGGGTGGGGTATCGACAGGGCCCTCGCTGAATCCAGTACTTCTCCAACTTTTGTCGATGTCCTAGGTATATCGACATTTCGCTAAGCTTTTAAACTAGTAATTCAAAAATACCCACTCTGGCTAAAATGAGTTCATGTTCAGTTAACGTTTCGCGAGATAAATGATAAGAGCTTAGATGGTTTACCGTTGACTCATTACAATTTCCAAGGCTCACAAACTGTGTGATACCTCTTGAGCTACCACATGTTCCTCTATATTTCGTAAAAGCAAGACAAAACGCATGGAAGCCTTTTATAATTAATATTAGCTGTCTTAAGTGTTAATGTTTAAGTTTTTTTTTTTTTTTTTTTTTTTTTTTTTTCTTGTAGGCGCCTTTGAACAGTAGGATACTGGCGCGGTATAAATCTTTTATTATTATTATTATTATGGAGTCCCCATCGTGTTGTTCGCAAATCGTGAACCAAATCAATACTAAGATTTTGTGTAACTTAAATTGAATTAAGTTCCCAAAACAATTTGAAAAATTGAATATCTATCCGAGTTTAAACGATGTCTTTTAACAGATTTTTAATAGTGATTACTTATACATGACAGACGATTTTGAAAAGTAGCGGGTTTAGGTGTTTTTCTAAATTTACGCAACTACATGAGAGTGAAATTATTGCAAACGAACTGCGTAGTTGAATTTCGCAAGGTTGCATTGCGTGACACAAAAATTCACTTATGTGGGAAAAGTTCTGAACCATTCTTTATACCTACAGGAAAATAATAATCAAGTTTTAATCGAAAAATATCTTTTTTCTGACGATTTATGAGAACTTATAGTTTATGAACACAAAAGAGGGGCCCTTTTACTAAGTAAGTTCTCGTGGCGAAACTTTTTTTAGCTTAAAGGTTACATTTTCGAATTATAATGACTGCACTTTAAGTGCTGTTAAGATAAGTAACTAAATGACCAACATGAAATATTCTGAATAAACGTGAATCTTGTCATAGCTATCCTGCCTCTGAAGTTTTCTCCCCTTCCTCGTTAATTGAGTGATGAACAAAACAGTAGGTCGCCTGGAGATAAGAGTCAACTTTCGGCGGTTGTATTTTACTAGATGAAGATGAAGATTTTTCTTTACTTAATGATGTTTTATCCTATTGTGAGTCTTAAAGAAGCTTTTACAGACTCAAATCCCTCGTCAAACATAAGTTGGCCGCATAAGTATCGTTTATTTTTTAGACCGCTCCATGTGCATTGAGGTCGAATTTTCGAAAATGCATGCAATTTGTTGGCCGGCTATTCTAGAAGTTCGCCGAAACCACAAAATGTTTTTATATTTCCATGCTCTTCTATCCTATTTCAGTCAGTCTGGATAAAAATATCCTGGGAAAGAAGTTGGAATTTTGCGCTGAACCGAGTTAAAAAGTTACATATCAAACAAAAACAAATTTGAAGTGAAAAAACCGTTAAAAAAAAACAAAATTGATGTGCTTTGTTCTCATAAAGGGTTAATCTAAATGTGCGGAGCAAAACAAAACCCTCGAACCAGAATTTTACGAAAAGGCGAGCTCGGAAATTGTTCCATTTTTGATATTGGGTGTTGTTCAAAACTAGCGTTTGAGCGCTGAGGCGATTTTCGATCAGAAAAAAATTATTTTGCTATATTTGAAAAAACCAAGGTGGTTTCGATTACTTTTAGACTAAGGTAGATTCTTGGGTAAAGTTTGAAAGATATCGATTTTTCGAACGCACTGGACCGCTTTTAGAGAGACTGCCTCTTAATAGGAGGTAATTTAGTGTTAACAACTGGGTTGAAAACGTAAATTAGCCACCGTAAAGGGTAAAAAAGCTGACGTTTCGAGCGTTAGCCCTTCGCCAATCGCTCTGACGAAGGGCTAACGCTCGAAACGTCAGCTTTTTTACCCTTTACGGTGGCTAATTTACGTTTTCAAGCCAGTTGTTAACACTAAATTACCTGCTATACTCTCCCACCAACGCAGCACCACAGTTTCTTTAGAAACTTTCCCCTTTATTCATTTGCCTCTTAATAGGGTTAAGCTACTCGTGCTTTTTGTTGTGGCTGAATCCACTCAAGCTAACTTACTTGCACTCTTTGTTCTGGTGAGTATTTTAACATCTTAGATCACACTTCCACACCTTTTCAACATAAAAGCAAAGAAGCTATCTAAATTCAATGGGAGAAGCCTACACTTAACCACCAACTTTATCAATTTTACCTCCACAACGCAATCGAACACACAAAACAACGCTAGGAGGCATGGGTGCGTCGGTCAGCCAGGCCTATGATCCACTTTATTGACTCACGTGAAAAAGCTCCACTGTTACGGTAATTCTAAGACCACGCCATGGTCGGACACGTAAACCCGAAAAAAAACAACCAAAATAGGGACCATACGTGTAACCCCAACCTGTGCCATGGCGTCGCCTTTGGGGTTTTAAGGCAAAACTAATAAAATAAAGCCTAATAACAGGAATATGAACAGAAAACGAGATGCTACATGAGATAGCTAATAAAGATAGGGACCACTACGGATGATAACGAGATTATAGATTAGTAAGTGAAAACTAAACTAAACAAAGCAAGATGACGCAGCGAGGCCGACCGTAGAATGACACGCGTAACGAACCGGTCACTATTTCTACGCGCGTTACACTAGAACCCGGTTAACCGCCCCGTGCCAGCAAAATAATAATTTATGTCAATTCTAATTTAAAAGTAAAAGCTAAGTTTTTCGTTTGTCTCACGATGTAGTCAAGTATGATGTAGATCGCGACGTTTCGACTGCATACTGCTAGTCTTCTTCAGGCGATGAGGTCGACTGGTCATGCATGATCTTTTAAAGCATGATGCTCTACTGTGATTAGTTGTTTTTCAACAGCTCTGATTGGTGCATTTCGATCCTTGCTATTTCACTCAGTGATTTGCTCCCTCGGCGGTCCGCTCTCGCACGGCTCTCCTGTTGTTGTGTTTTTTGATCGTGGGCCTCCACGCTTCTGGAATTTCTTTTCCGTTATCCCTGTTGATTTCCTTCAATTCGATGAAACACCAGTCATTATCGCGAAGACATCTTTATTTAATTTCTGGCGCAGAGACTCATCATAGAACGCATTTAAACCCAAACGATTTGAATATTACCAGAGTCAACAGGTGCCCGGAGTAATAACAAGAAAACAGTTGGAGCGCGGGAAAACGCGGGAAAACGCGGGCGACCAAGTCTCCACTGGGTTTTAGTTTTGCATCTGATTGTTTGTTGATGGGGTGGTGGAAGTTTCCTGAGCCAGTCATAAAGGGAAGAAAAACAAAGCCATGATCATCTCGGATCAATTCGACACTCAGGTACACACAGTTTTCAGTTACCGATCATTTAGCAGATGTGTTATTCATTACTCACCCTCTGCTTGCTTCTGCACGGATATACAATCCAACGCACTGTTTATTACTATACTTCTTCTTAAATTTAGTAAATGCGAAAGTACCGTTTAACTGACACAATACTATAATACACTTGTATCCTAGTAGCATAACAGAGACTATAACTTCTAGGGCGATTATATCTTACTTTCTATTGGTGGCCAATATTGGTCAATATAAATAATGCCGATAAAGATTACTTAGTTTGAAAATGCTAGCTGGTTGTACTGCTTGCTGAAGTTATTGCCAAGTAAATAGATGATAAACAGTACTTGGCTCAGTATATTTTAAGAATACCCAGATGCGAGTTTGAAAAGCAAGTTATTTACAATGTACAATTAACTCTCTTCTAGTCATGATCTCTCTCTTGATTATTATGCTTGTAACAGGTTTGATAAATAATGATACGCACCTTGAGATTATCTTACACGCGTATCAGTTTTCAAAAACTCTATATATTAAACTTTCTTTTGTAACAATTGATGAGTTTATGGACCCATTGTCCATCACCACCCGTACTTGCCTCGTGCTTCCATTTTAAATTCAGAATTCTCTTTGATTTCACCAAAGTGAAACCATCACAATGCGATATTTACTTGACATAAAGGGCAAGTGTTAAATCCAACTAGTAGAGGAGAGAAAGTTTACCTCGGCTATAATCTAAATCCGAAAAACGAAAAACCATTCGCCCTGACGAAGGAAAAACGTTCGAAACGTCAGCTTTAAAACTCTGTACAGTGGCAAATTTATATCATCAACTAAGTTGATAACACTAAATTACCCTGTTATACTCTCTCACCGAAGCAGCACCACACTTTCTTTAAAACCTCCCCCATTAATAATCTAACTCCCACCATAATCACTACGTCCTTAAGAGCAGTTTTCAACTTAATTTCGAAAAACCAAAACCACATTATCAACAGTCAATGAGAACACAAATTATACAAGTCAACTACCAATAGCGCGGGAGATCGCGGGCGACCAAGTCGCGATTTATTTTTGTTTTGTATCTGATTGGTTGGAGAGGATGGCGTGCGTTTTCTACACCATTCACAGGCGGAAATATAGCAAAAAAGCAATCCCCGAACAATTTTGAAATGCAATTGAAAACTTCTCTATAAGATGGAATTTTACATTGCACTCCCTTGCATTACATATTTTGAAGCCTACGATTTTTGTAAGGGTTTAGTACTTAAAAACATGAAAACAATTGTGGCAATTAGAACATTAATAAAGGAGGACAAAAAAATTGCCAAAGATCGTGCCACTCGAAAAATCCCAAAAAAGCACATTCTTCTTTTTGGTCACGGGAGTTTCCTGGCGTCAAAGATTTGTTTGTGGTGGGCAGCGATATGAAAACGCCAAAAGCTCCTATCAAAACGATGAAAGTGAAGAAGATGAAAAGCCCCTGATAAATTTCCTTGGCCGTTGGACAATTCAGGGCCTAAATTTAGCGCGGACAACAATGATGCAACAAATGATGCAACTATACAGAAATACCTGTGACAGATCTGTGAACAAAAAGAAAGAAAAGAGCCAAAAGGGTACTACCAGGCCGCCCAAAATGAATAAAAACACATTACATGCATTTCGGCATACTCCTTGGTGGATATTTAACTTATAAAAAGCCCAATAAACCATCAAAAGCCACCAAATGATCAGGAATGCGAAGAAAAAGTTATAGAACAAGAATCATTAAAAAATATTTTTTCATTGGCGCCTTTTTGTATGTTCTTTAATCCCTGGCTATTTTTATTTGAAATTTGGCCATTTTAGTCACCAGTGAGTATGGGAAGTCGCTTTTGATTCACATCAAGGCTGGCTTTCTCATGAACTAATACCCTAATCTCTGTTTTAGCATGTGGTTATGACAGTTTAGCTTCCAATGAAGCTTTACACAAACTTTCGTGTGGTTTTGACGGTTGGAAGTTATGGCTTTGCCAGAATTTCTGAAACGACTTCTGATCTCTCTCTCGTTTTTGCCTCAAGTAAACTCCATGAGGACAGAACCGACTTATTTCAAAACCTCCGCGAGTATATTAATGTATTCTAAGCTCCGCCTCCACGAACAATAGCGTGTGTGGCATCGCAATTGACCATTCAAAACGAAACACTACCACGTAATAACTTTGTAAATTCTGAAATCGTTGTGAAATATTACTGGGTTTTGTTTCCAACTTCTAGATATTTTTCCGAAGAAGTATCTCGTAACGCGTTAATCATGTTCACGACACAAAAAAAGGACAGTAAGCTCCTATAAATCATGGTCATCACTACGTCGCTTTAACTCGCGGAAAGAACTTTCCGTACATGTTCTTATAAACATGGTTAAAATCGACAGGTTTGTTTCTGCGTAACCATTGACAACGCGTAACCCAGTCATGTTTTGAGCTATAATTTACATATACACCATCACCTGCCACTGTAAGTGTGCCGCAAAAACGCTCGAGAAAAGTTAAAGTTCTGTGCTATTCAAATGTGCACCTTCCAAGAAATGCAACGCGTTGATCGGGATAAAGGGGTAAGTTTCTAAAGAAACTGTGGTGCTGCGTCGGTGGGAGAGTATAGCAGGTAATTTAGTGTTAACAACTGGGTTGAAAACGTAAATTAGCCACCGTAAAGGGTAAAAAAGCTGACGTTTCGAGCGTTAGCCCTTCGTCAGAGCGATTAGAGGAATTGTGAGTTGTGTGTGGATATATATGCAGAAAGTGGGGCTACGCCATTGGTGGGAATATGGTGACGAGAAAACAGGAATAAATTGGTTGAATGAAAAGCGCTCGTTGATTCCGTGGGGATTAAGGGTGCCGATTTGGAATATAAATTTTTGTTCTAGTGTTTTACGGCTTTCCGAACTGCCAAGATGTAAGGAAAGGCCGCAAACTGCCATATGCTGTTTAGAATGATTAGGAAGATTAAAGTGTCTAGCGACTGGTTTGGATGCGTCCTTGTCATTTCTTTCCACATCGCGAAGGTGTTCTCGGAATCGGTCACCCAGTCGTCTTCCTGTTTCGCCGATGTATAACTTATTGCAATAAGTGCAAGTTATGCAGTAAATAACATTGGCGGAGGTACACGTAAAGTGATCAATGATCTTAATGGATCTTTTAGGTCTCGATATTTTCTCTACGTTGTGAATGAAAGGACAAATTTTGCATCGTGAGCGAGCGCATTTAAAAGTTCCAGATTGGTCATTGGTTTGAAATGAGCTCCTGACTAAAAAGTTGCCTATGTTTTTGTCACGTTTGAATGAAATAAGTGGGGGTTGCGAAAAGATAGTGCCAATCTCTGAATCGTTTTGGAGTAATTTAAAATTTTTAAGAATGATAGATTTAACTGCGTGGTTGTGAGGGTGAAATGTAAGAGTAAATGGAACGCGGTCAGTGTTTTCCTTCTCGGCCGTTTGTAGTGCTTCCTGTCGATCGACTTGTTGGGCATGGTGGTAGCCCGCTTGAACGACAGAAACAGGATAACCACGTTTATCGAAAAACTGGCACATTGCCTCTGATTTTTCGGAAAAATCAGAGTCGTCACTACATAAACGACAAAGTCTGAGAAACTGTGAAAAAGGTATGGAGTTCTTGACGTGTGATGGATGCGAGGATGAATACAACAAGTAACTATGTGAATCTGTAGGTTTGTAGTAAACACTAGTACATAAGCCGTTGCCTTCAATTGAAATTTTGATGTCTAGAAAAGCCAAAGAAGTTTCGGAAATTTCCCAGGTATATTTAAGAGCCGGATGAAAGGAATTGACGGCGGTGCGCCGATGCAATCGTCAATGTAGCGGCCGTAGAGTTCAGGTTTTGGGCCGTGGTATTGGCTAAAAAATTGATGTTCGATAAAACCTACAAAAAGATAGATATTTTTCAGAAGAAATATCTCGTAACGCGCCAATCATGTTCACGACACAAAATAAGGACATAATCTTTTATTTTACTTCTCCTTAACCTTAGTTAAAGCGAAAGTATCGTTAAACTGACATAATACTATAATAAACTTGTATCCTAGTATTACATGTATAACCTAGATGAGGACAGAATCTTTTATTTTACCTCGTCTAAACTTTAGTTAAAGCGAAAATATCGTTAAACTGACATACTTGTATCCTAGTATTACATGTACAACCTAGATTAGAACCTCTAGGATGGTTATGTTTCACTTCCTATAAATGGCCAATATTTCACGGAAGGTTTGCTTTAAAAAACTACCACACCTCTCGATTGCGTTTTTTTTTCGTTTCTTAAATGGCCCTTTGTGCTGTCTTGATCAAGGATGTCGCTTTAAATTAATTGACTCGGTTGATCCAAAGTACATGCGGAAATGGCAAATTCTAACATGTGAAAGATTGTCTCTAATTCTAATAATTTTAAGATAAAAATCTAAAAACTTTACAAATACCTTCACGAACTTTCCAGAAAAAAAATCATGATCATTTCAATGGCCATAACAGCTTTGTATCAAAATCATTCCTTGATATAAGAATGCAAATACAGTATACTTCGTTTACAAATTCCAGCTGGTTATAATGCTAGCTAAGTTACTTCTGTCTCCTGGCTCATTATTCCCCCGCGTTTTAGCCTTCACTGCCCTTTATTTTCCTTTGTGCTCCTGGCCCATTATTCCCTGGCGTTTTAGCCTGCACTACGCTTTTTTCCCTTTGTACTTTTGGCTCATTATTCTCTCGTATTTCAGACTGCAGGCATTGTTTAGGTTCAGAACTTATAAACATGACAGTTCTCAGTGGCCCTCTTATTATAACCAAGGTAAGGAACCACATGCTAAGATTGAGCCTACAAAAGGTGCTGAAAGTGATCATAAAAGCAGGGCAGTATAATATTTTTCTTGAGAGACCCGATGTTCAATTCCAGAAGTAAAGGAGTGTATACCCCCCAACCCCGCCCCGCTCCCATTTAGACATTTCACGTCTTTCAGAGCATTTTTTAATTGCTGTCGAAAATCTAAAACCATGTAATCACAACAGTCAATAAGAACAAAGGTTGACATTATCAATACCCAATGAGAACTCAGAGTAAAACAGGTAAAATACTACAAGCGCAGGAATTCAAAGGCGAACAAGTCATGACTGATTTTCGTTTTGTAATCACAGACCAAAGTAAAGCAAAGATGATGCAATCCCGGATCACTTTTGAACTCAATTGAAAAATACTCTCATGTAGAAGTTTCTGCTCTATTTCTCCCTTGTGCTATTGGCCCATTATTTCCTCGCGTTTAAGCCTGCGGCATTTGGTCGGCTTCAGAACTTATAAACATGACAACAAACACATCCATAAAGAGAGCAAAGGAGGATAAAAAATGCCACAGGTCATGCCAGTCGAAAAATCCTAAAATGACACATTCTTTGTTTTGGTCACGAGAGTTTTCTGGCGACAATGTTTTGTTTGTGGTGGGTTGCAATATGAAAATCCAAAGAGCTGCTGCCGAAATGATAACGGTGAGAATGATAAAAAGAACTTGTAAAATGCCCTTGCCACAAAAATTTCCCCACTTGCATTTGGAAAGCCCAGCTTTAGCTAGCTGCGTTAGGACTATGACGACGCTACAGGCAATGCATGCCGACAGAAACGCAAAAGCTGGATCGCTAAACAAGTAAACATTAAAAATCGCATCGGGAATTAGCAGGCTAACTAAAATGAATAAAAACGCGTTAAAATTGTCTTCACTGTCATCACTACAAAGCTTTTGGTACATATTTAAATTAAAAAAAGCCCAGGAAACCATCAGAAACCACCAAATGATCAGGAATGCGTAGAAAAACGCCTGCATTATTTTGTTGAGCCCAGAATTCGAGTGAAGTAGCGCAGCAAAGTAGTTTAAAACTAAAAGAGGCATAATGAAAAATAGGAAGAAGTTAGAAGCGTTAACTGGGGGCATCTCATTTTGAAAACGATTCCGCTCAATGCCATTATACGACAACAGTACAATTAAACCAGCTATGATAAACATGAAGGCCGAATCGAACTGAAATGTGTACACGCTTGGACAGAGGTGGTAAAGTGCGGAAAACAATCCCTGGAAAACAAAAGCCCAGGCTAACGCATACGCGATAGAAAAAGAGTACCTTTCTTTTATTGCTGCTGCCGCCTCGGCGTCTCTGCCTCTTTCGCAACGATGATTCACCTCCCTTTCCAGTATCAGTACCCACACAGCTAAGATTAGGCCGTGGACTATATAGGGTAAGTTACTTGTCATTAAGTTAAATGGAATATCAAGATTTGCAACTCTATAACAAAAGTCGTTGTAGTAACATTTATCTCTGTCCCCTTCCCGAATCATCGTATCCCTGATTTCAAACACGAATTTAGAAGCACCTACCATGAGCGTAATACCCACAATACACGTGATGTAGGCGTAGCTCTCTGGAACAGAGGAAAACCAGTTAGATATGATTGCCATCCACTTTTTTAAATCTAAATTAGCATTATTATTGACCTGATCACCTTCACCAGGATTTACCTGGATGAGAGACTCTTCGAAGAGAAAATACGCAGAGATAGACACTAATATACCAACCACAAATGATACAAAAAATAGGAAACAAATAGACGTGGCATAACTATAATCGAACGACCTTGTCAGCTTTAAAGTGACATTTTTTGACTCACTAAGTTTGACGTCACCTGATAAGTTCTTCAAACTAATTCCAATGAACCATCTGGAGACGGAATCCATTAAAGGGGGAATGGAAAAGCTTGATAAAGTTATGCGTCCTTTTGTTGCAAAGGAAAGTCGAAGAGATTCCTTCTTGTAATTTATGCTCTCGAGGTCTTTCTGGACATCGACCTCTTTACAGTTCTGCGATACCTTCAAATAGGCAGCAACTGTTGATTGAGACGTGGCAGTGATGTCCAGTTGTTTATCAGAGATATCTTGGGGTGGAATGAACTGGAACACGCTCACCTCATCTCCCTGGACATTGACTGTGTGTGGTTGATCAAGCGCGATTTCTGATGCACCTTCAGCTATTTGCACTGTGAAGGAAAGCTCACTGCCTTTTCCCACTACGGATAACAACTTCTCCCCTGTGTTTTGATCATTGGTCAAACCGGTGGGACAAATGCTTAAAGTGTTCCAAATTGGTGTTGGTTCTGAAAGGTCCACATGACCAAGTAGAGACGAGTCAACTTGTTGGTACAAGGAAACGAGCAAGAAACCTAAAAAATAAAAGGGATAATCTAACACATGAATACATCAACAAGTACCAAAACAGATGATAATAAGATTTCATAAGAGCCTACTAATGTGGGGTAATGAGCAAGAAACCTAAAAATAAAAAGGATAATCTAGTACATGAATACATCAATAACTATCAAAACAGATGATAATAAGATTTCATAGGAGCCTACTAATGTGGGGTTAATGTCCACCCTAATGGCTCGCTTGCCTGCTGGTCACTGAATGAGCTGGGCTTTTTGCTGGAGACACTTTGTTCTATTTTTTAATTCAAGCGAGACATTTAGCTCACACATTTCCCCAAATCTCTCTAATTTGTAGTGAATGTTAGGGAAGGTCACAGACCAATATTTTCCCAATAAATCAAACCAGAAAATGACGAATGTATCTTCACAGGATAACTACATCTTAGATCATTGTAGAAAAGGAAGTCTGAAAATGTTGAGGCTTCTTCTAGGCGCTATTATCAGTAAAAATGTTTTTCTTTACATAAATCACACCCAAGTTCCACATATCAGAGCAAAAATCTACTCTTATTTCTCTATACCCTTTTAATTTAAAAGTATCTTTTGGAAACATGGCTCAGATTTGGAGACTTAATTTCTACTTTCTATTTTCTACTTGAATCTGCCGTGACTAATCCTAAGCGCTCAGACTAGGAATAAACGGAACAAATTGAGCGAAACGAGACCTTTCCAAGTAGCTACTGATGATCTCCCTGACTATGAAAATCTGAAATGTGTTTGGATTCACAATACGGGTGTAGAGGCTGGACAAACAATAGATGTCTGAAATATGTTACGCAGTCAGAAGCGAATTAGTCAAAAAAAAAACTAGATACGAGAACGGCAGGAGCTAGTCTGATGTGTTTCAAGTTTCTTGCAGGAATGCTCGTTCCACTTTTACTCTTAGACGGACAGTCTATCCTGAAATCGCTAAAAGTTGGCATTTTGTATATCGGTGGAATGCCACAACAATAACGCTCAGGTTTAACCGTAATTTTCTGAGTTAAAGATCCTTCGAAAGAAGCGACTATCACGAAGAATGCAGTAAAAATTTTAATCATAAGTCTGATCTGGAAAGAAGGAACCCTGATCTGTGCAAACAGTGAATGGCATCAGGAGAAGCTGCAAAGTCCATAATTGATAGGAGTTACCACTTTCGAAATTTTCAAAAACACTTTCGGATCACTGAAGAATAATCAAGGAATTAAATCAATATAGATAGAGAGATTTTGTATCTTCATTAAAACCAAAAGTTAACAAAACTTCGCTCTCCTAGAAGTACATAAGACCACTCTATCAACCTGGTTATGCCCTCACCTTTCTTCTTGTCATTCCTTTTAGCTTTCATGCGTAAAAGGTTCCCAGGTTTGTCCAGCTTCAAAACACAAGATTGATTCTGAAAGCTGTCGGTGGATATTGTGCCAGTGACCTCTATCACCCCACTCTGAACATTTGAAACAGTCATACCGTACGGACATATTGCTCGAAGATGTCCACAGACTGAGGGGCACCGAGCAAATAGGAGTAGGAATGAATATAAAAGGATTGAAAACATCCTAAAAAGCAAGGCTTCCGTTGCTTTATTTAGACAGCGCCTCATCTTGTTGGTTGTGCTACGTGCAAACAAGAGATCTGACGGGTGTTTTTATGCCCTATTGATTCTCAACACGACACTTTGGAAAGACAAGAGCCTAGTTATAATAGGTTGCGGTCTTGTTTTAAATAATTTATTTGATTAATATTCAGGGTCGAGGTACTCATGCTTTTTGTTCTGGCTGAATACACCCAGAGTTAGAAAAATCCTATTTAACCTCAGGGAAAGCCAAAAGCACAAGCTCTTGCTCAAGCTCAAGGCTTGCGTTACTTTATTTAGACAGCGCCCTATCTTGTTGGCTTTTAATGCCTAAGTGACTCTCAACATGACACTTTGGAAAGACAAAAGTCTAGTAATAATAGGTTGCTGTCTTGTTTTAAATAATTTATTTGATGATTATTCAGGGTCAAGGTACTCATGCTTTTCGTTGTGGCTGAATCCACGCAAAGTTAGAAAAATCCTATTTAGCCTTGGGGAAAGCCAAAAGTTCAAGCTCAGATTCCAGAAAATAGCTCTAGCAAAAATAAATTTCTTGCAGACTTTGCCCAGGAATCTAATTTAACATTTATCTCTTTCCCCTTCCTGAATCATCGTATCCCAGCTTGTGTATACGATCGAATAAGCAACTACCATAAGCGCAGCACCCACATGTGATGTGGAGATAGCTCTTTGGACCGAAGGAAAACCAGCGATATCTGATTACCTCCCACATTTCACAAACTAAATTAGCATAATTATTGACCTGATCATCAGGCTTTACCTGGGTGAGGGACTCTTTGAAGAGAAAATACGCAAAGATAGTCACTCCTATACCAACCAGAAATGATACAAAAAATAGGCGCGGCATAACTATACTCGAACGACCTTGTAAGCTTTGTTATAATAGGTTGCGGTCTTGTTTTAAATCATTTATTTGATGAATACTCAGGGTCAAGCTACTCATGCTTTTTTTTGCGGCTGAATCCACCCAAAGTTAGAAAAATCCTATTTAACCTCGGAGAAAGCCAAAAGTACAACCTCTTGCTCAAGCTCAAGACTTGCGTTGCTTTATTTAGATAGCGCCCTATCTTGTTGGCTTTCCATGCCGTAATGATTCTCAACATGACACTTTGGACAGACAAAAGCCTAGTTAGAACAGGTTGCCGTCTCGCTTTAAATAATTTATTCGATGAATACATCTTTATTTCTGGCGTAGGGGCTCATCATAGAGCGCGTTTCTACCAAAACAATTTGCAATCTCAGCAGCCAACGAAAACACATCAAAATATCACTGGAGTCAATAAGTGCCGGGAGTAATAACAAGAAAACAGTTGGAGCGCGGGAAAATGCGGTGACCAAGTCTCGACTGGGTTTCAGTTTTGCATCTGATTGGTTGTTGATGGGGTGGCGGAACTTTTCTGAGTCATAAAGCGAAGAAAAACAAAACCATGACCATCCCGGATCACTTCGACACTCGGGTAAAAATAGTTCTTGGCCACCGATCATTTAGCAGATGTGATATTCACCGCTCACCCTTTGCTTGCTTCTGCACGAGTATACAATCCAACGCATTGTTTATTATTATACTTCTTCCTAAATTCAGTAAACGCGAAAGTACCGTTTAACTAACATAATACTTTAATAAACTTTTATCCTAGTATTATAACAGGGACTGTAACTTCTAGGACAATTATATCTTACTTTCTATTGGTGGCCAATATTGGTCAATATAGATAATGCCGATAAAGATTACTTAGTTTACAAATGCTGGCTGGTTATACTGTTAGCTGAAGTTAAATAGATGATTAGCAGCACTTGGCTAAGTAAGTTTTAAGAATATCCGGATGCCAATTTGAAAAGCAAGGTATTTACAATATAGATTTAGCTCTCATCTAGTCATAATCTCTCTCTCTTGATCATTATACTTGTAACGCGTTTGATAAACAAAGATACGTCCCTTACGGTTATCTTACACGCGTATCAGTTTTTAAAAACCTTCTACATATTAAGCATCTTTTGGCGACTATTGAAGAGTTTATGGACCCATTGTCACCACCCGTACTTGCCCCATGCTTTCATTTTAAATTCAGAATGCCCTTTGATTTCACCAAAGTGAAACCAATACAATACGATATTTACTTGACATGAAGGCCTAATGTTAAATCCCACTAGTATAGGAGACTATGTTCACCTCGGCTATAATCTAAATTCGAAAAACGAAAAACCATTCGCTCTGACGAAGGGCTAACATTCAAAACTTCAGCTTTAAAACTCTGTACAGTGGCCAATTTACATCATCAACTTAGTTGATAACACTAAATTACCCTGTTATACTCTCTCACCGACGCAGCATCACACTTTCTTCAGAAACTTACCCCCTTTATAGTCTAAATCCCACCATCATCACCACGTCTGTAAGAGCAGTTTTCAACTGACTTTCGAAAAACCAAAACCTCTAAATCCTAACAAGCAATCATAACGATGGTTAACATTATCAATAGCCGATGAGAACACAAATTATACAAGCAAACTACCAATAACGCGGGAAATCGCGGTGGACGAAGTCGCGATTTATTTTTGTTTTGCATCTAATTGGTTGAAGAATGTGCGCGTTTTCTACACCATTCACAGACCGAAATAAAGCAAACAAAGCAATCCTAGATTAATTTTGACATGCAATCGAAAACTTCTCTATTATGTGGAGTTTTACATCGCACTC